>NC_142928.1:201938374-202149007 GCF_046866305.1 Octopus bimaculoides
AACGTGGGTAGCTGATGAAGTAGAATGTTCTCTATGTGGCTCGTGTGTTCTCGTCTACGTTTGTTAGCAATGTCCTGTACCCAGATATGCACCTATACATACAGGTGGATGTCGGTATGCACATACCTGTACGTATATATGCATATACTCATTTACTTTTGTTTATATATATATATATATATATATATATATATATATATATATGTAGGTATGTATGTGTATATGGGTATATATATATATGTATGTATGTCTGTATATACATTAGTGTATGAATGCATATATATATATCATCATCGTCATCATTTAATGTCCACTTTCCATGCTGGCATGGGTCGGATGGTTTGACTGATGACTGGCAAGCACCCACTACACTCTTGGAGTGTAGTGGGTACTTTTTAGGTGCCACCATTATGAGGGCCAGTCAGGTGGTATTGGCATTGACTACGCTTGAATAGTGCTTTTTATGTACCACCGGCCTGGGAGCCAGTCAGGTGGCACTGGCAATGACCACGTTTGAATGGGAGTCAATCAGGTGGTGCTGGCAACAAACACACTCAAGTGATGCTGTTTATGTGCCACCAGCACGGGACCAGTCACGCTGTACTGGCATTGGCCATGACAATAGCTTCATTTGACACAACAGGTCTTCGCAAGCAAAGTTTATTGACCAATGATTGAACGGTATTCTTAAATGGGCCAGTTATGCTGCACTGCACAAAATCCTGGGTTGCTATTTTTCACAAGGGTTTTTGTGGTCTCTTTATATTATATGTGTATGCATGTTGATCATTACCAACGTTGCATCCCTGGCACTTGTGCCAGTGGCACATGAAAAGACATTCAAGCGAGATCGTTGCCAGTGCCAATAGACTGGCTCCTGTGCAGGTGGAACGTAAAATACAACATTTCAAGCGTGGCCATCACCAGTACCGCCTGACTGGCCCTCGTGCGGGTGACACGTAAAAGCACCCACTACACTCTCTGAGTGGTTGGCGTTAGGAAGGGCATCCAACTGTAAAAACTCTGCCAAATCAGATTGGAGCCTGGTGTAGCCATCTGGTTTCACCAGTCCTCAGTCAAATCGTCTAACCCATGCTAGCATGGAAGGCAGACGTTAAACGACGACGATGATGATGATGATCATCATCATCATCATCGTTTAACGTCCGCCTTCCATGCTAGCATGGGTTGGACGATTTGACTGAGGACTGGTGAAACCGGATGGCAACACCAGGCTCTAATCTAATTTGGCAGAGTTTCTACAGCTGGATGCCCTTCCTAACGCCAACCACTCAGAGAGTGTAGTGGGTGCTTTTACGTGTCACCCGCACGAAAACGGCCACGCTCGAAATGGTGTCTTTTATGTGCCACCCGCACAAGAGCCAGTCCAGGGGCACCGGCAACGATCTCACTCGAAAAACCTCATGTGTCACTCGCACAAGAGCCAGTCCATGGGCACTGGCAACGATCTCGCACGAAAGATATCATGTGTCGCCCGCACATGAGCCAATCCAGGGGCACTGGCAACGATCCCGCTCGAAAGATTTCATGTGTCGCCCGCACATGAGCCAGTCCAGGGGCACTGGCAAACGATCCCGCTCGAAAAAAAAAAAAAAAAGAAAGCCTCATGTGTCACCCGCACAAGAGCCAGTCCAGGGGCACTGGCAACGATCCCGCTAGAAAGACCCCATGTGTCGCCCGCACACGAGCCAGCCCGGGGGCACCGGCAACGACCTCGCTCGAAAAACCTCATGTGTCACCCGCAAGCCGGCCCAGGGGCACCGGCAACGATCTCGCTCAAAAGATTTCATGTGTCGCCCGCACATGAGCCAGTCCAGGGGCACTGGCATCGATCCTGCTCGAAAGATTTCATGTGTCTCCCGCACATGAGCCAGTCTATGGGCACTGGCAACGATCCCACTCGAAACATTTCATGTGTCATCCGCACAAGAGCCAGTCCAGGGGCACTGGCAACGGTCTCGGTCGAAAGATATCACGTGTCGCCCGCACATGAGCCATGAGCAATATATATATATATATATATATATGTGTGTATATATATATATATATATATATATATATATATATATATATATATATATATATATATATATATATATATATATATATATATATTGCAATTGCAGCTTCAAAGATATTTGTTAGCCATTTGAGGAAAACAAAAAAACCATTAGATTCACTTCAACATTTAATTTTCAAAAGCCATTGCAGTATTGAAGATGCTTGTAAGCTATTTAAGAAGACACAAAAAACCGTTAGATTCTCTTCAGCATTTAAATTTAATTTGTGTCAAAATATTTTTGTCACTCTGAAACTGTGATCTGTTCATAGACAAAACTTCGTGCTGCAGGTTGTGTTTTCAGAGCACCGAAAAATATTTTGACACAAATTAAATTTAAATGTTGTAGTGAATCTAACGTTTTTTGTGTGTTCTTAAATGGCTTACAAACATCTTCCACGCTGCAATGGTTTTTGTTTCAGGACATGATCTCAGATCAAGTCACTTGCTATGCAAGTACATCTCTGTAATTTAATTTTCATTTGTGTCAGAATTTTCACTGCTTGACGAGAATCACAGATGAACTTTATCCAGGACAAACACCAACTGACAGACCAGATTTAACTGACAGAGTATTTAATATGAAACTTAGGAATCTCTTGCACCATATTTTGGAGAAGAATGTTTTGGGAGAGGTTACAGACTATAGGGTTTCAAAAGCGTGGACTACCCCATTATCATATGTTGTTAATATTTAAAAAGATCCAGGACATTATGATAAATTTCTTTATGCTGAACTTCCAAATCCACAAACACAACCAATTCTCTTTCAACATGTCACCCAAAATATGCTATATGGTCCATGTGGAAGAGATAAACCCAATGCCACTATTTCTCTTTGTCCATTCCCAGCTGTCGCCTCCACACCTGTTCCCCGCTCTCTCAGACTTTGTTAGTTTAGTTCAGTTTATTCCATGTGTTCGGCCATTTGATGACATTTGAAAACATGCACAGCTAAGCTATGTATTTCTCTTGTTTTTAATTGCCTCATTCATTCAAACTCATCTGTTTTTTAAAACAATTCTTGTTTGTTCTAATCCTGCAGCGACTAACCTTTGTTCTTGACTACAGACATGTATATAGTTATCCTGTGCTTTTTTCTACAATAATTTGCTATAACCCTTAACCCTTAAAATGACCTTTCATGTCGGTGATTGCACCCACCTTTACCCATCCCCACCACCAATACCAGAAATCTCTCTCTTTCTTTTTACCCCTCTCTCTCTCTCCCCCTCTCTCTCATTGGAAATCTCTCCCTCTCCTTCTTACTGGAAATCTCTTTCTCTCTCACTAGAAATCTTTCATTTATTGGACATCCAGTTGCCCCCCCCCCCTTCTTCACTATTGGTAATCTTACTGCCCTCTCCTCTCTCTCCACCTACCCTTAGACTCACTAAACCAGATAGTCACTTCTCTTTTGTGTAGCATCAGTAACGCTTTTCCCACAAGGCTCATAATGCTTATATTTATAACACCCCAAACTTTTATATAGAATGCTTCCTCACTCCCCAACCTTCAGTAGAGGCAACAACCTTAACAACTCTAATATGTCTGAATGACGGTAGGTTAAAAGCAAGAACTATTATGATGCCTGTTACCAAACATTCACTGGATCCTTCTTTTCAGGTATTCAATAACATCTCTCCTTCCTCTCTTACCTCCCCAGTTTTCAGAGTTATCACTCTAAATGTAGGCACATTGAAAGGTAGGTCTAGTGAGATTGTAGGAATGCTTGAATGGAGGCATGTTGATGTATGTTGCATACAAGAGGTAAGATGGAGAGGGGCTTCAACTAGAGTGCTCACAGGCAAAGCACATAGGTAAAAACTCTTCTGGGAAGGTAATAGTAGTGGATTAGAGGGTGTGGGAATACTTCTTGCAGAGAAATGGGTGGATTAGGTCATAGAGGTAGTGAGGGTGTGCAATAGAGTACTTTAACTCAGGCTCCTCTTGCAGAATGGTATAGCTACAATTATCTCCACCTACACCCAAAAGCAGGCCTACCAAATGAATAGAAGGATCACTTTTATGATATTCTACTGCAAGCTACCTCCAAGACAAGTGACAATGATCTCATCTTTGTGGCTGGAGATTTTAATGGGCATGTCGGACAGCAATCTGGTATCTTCCATGGTGTACATGGGGGCCATGGATTTGGTAGCAGAAATGAAGAGGAAACTAGGCTCCTGGAGTTCTGCAATGCAATTAACCTATTGATCTGCAACACCAACTTCAGGAAGCCAGCCAGCCACCTGATAACTTATCAGTCAGGTGACTCTGCTAGCCAGATTGATTTCAATCTCATGAGACAGTGGGATGCACGGTTGCTCTTAAATGCAAAGATACTCCCTGGGGAAGAATATGCCCCCTAACATAGACTAGCTATTAGTGACTTTAGGCTCAAGGCCAGAAGGATGCCAAAAAGGAGACTAATCTGGAAAGGATTTGGAAGCTAAAAAACCCTTCACATGGTCAGAGATTTAGGGATATCCTTACTGAGAAATTAGATGATAGGTTGAAGGAGCTACAGTCCTGTGATACAGAAGGCAGCTGGGAATTCCTGCGAGACAGCTTGCTGAGAGCCACAGACCAAATCTGTGGCTGGTGCAAAGTCCTTTTCAGACCTAGGGTAGCAGGAGCATGTATCAAATAGCCAAAAGGGAAGCTAAGAGACAGGTGTATATAGCCAAGGGAGTAGCAGAAAAGAAGTTTGCCAATGTTCAGCGATGTGAGGACCAAAGAACTGAAGTATTTTGGATTGCAAGACAGTGTGTGAGAAAAAATTGTGATAAAACAGGAGAGAAATGTGTCTACATAGATGATGGTGCCCTTGCAACTAATGATTCTGCAAAGAAAGAGGCTTGGAGATGCTATTATAAAAGAGTGCTGAATGTGGAGAATGAATGAGAGGAGGAGAGTCTGCCAATTGAGAGACCAGCTATCCGAATCGACAGTACCTTGGTAGATAAAGCTTTTAAGGATATGAAGACAGGGAAAGCACCTGGACCATCAGGAATTACCACTGAGATGCTTAAAATATGGGGCAGTGTGGATTATGGTCTTGTCACCCGCATCGTAAATCAGGTGGTTCATGAAGGTGTCATACCCAATGACTGGTGTAGCAGCACCATAGTCAACTGTTACAAGGGTAAAGGTGATGCTTTAGATAGAAATAACTACAGGGGTATCAAATTATTGATAGTTAATTTCTACAAGGGTAAAGGTGATGCTTTAGATAGAAATAACTACAGGGGTATCAAATTATTGATAGTTAATTTCTACAAGGGTAAAGGTGATGCTTTAGATAGAAATAACTACAGGGGTATCAAATTATTGGATAATGTGATGAAAGTTACAGAGAGAGTCATTGCCCAACTAATTAGGGAGAGAGTTAGTCTAGATGAGATGCAGTTTGATTTTGTGCTGGGCAGAAGCACCACTGATGCTATATTTCTGGTAAGGCAACTTCAGGAGAAATACATAGCCAAAGATGAACCTTTGTACTTGGCTTTTGTTGACTTGGAGAAAGCCTTTGACAGGGTTCCCTAATCCCTTATCAGGTGGTCAATGCAGAAACTGGGAATAGATGAGTGTCTGGTAAGAGCTGTACAAGCTCTGCACAAGGACGCTGTCAGTAAGGTGAGGGTTGGCAACGACTATAAGGAAAAATTCCAAGAAGAAGTAGGGGTTCACCAAGGATCAGTTCTCAGCCCCTACTTATTCATTATAGTCCTCCAGGCAATCACAGAGGAATTCAAGACAGGCTTCCCTTGGGATCTCCTCTATACTGATGACCTTGCTCTAATAGCTGAGTCACTGCCAGAACAGAAGACAAAGCTTAGTGTGTGGCAGCAAGATCTAGAATCGATTGGCCTTAAGGTTAACCTAGCCAAAATCAAAGTCGTAGTAAGTAGTAAGGCTGACAAATCACAAATCCCTTCAGGTAGATGGCCCTACTTGATCTGTAGAAAAGATGTGGGTAGAAGCTCCATACGATGAACCCGGTGTAAGCTATGGACACATAAGAGGTGCAGCAATATCAAAGGAAGGCTAACCAGGAAAATAGTTTTTGTGTATGGCAGATGTACAGGGGCAATAAACACTGAAGATGTACAGAAAACAGACTCCATCACATGCCAGGGGGAAAATCTAGAATTAGTTGACAGCTTCTGTTACCTAGGTGACCAAGTCTGTATTGGGGGTGGATGCTCTGTGAGTGTAGCAACTAGAGTAAGAATATCCTGGGCAAAGTTCAGGGAGCTCCTACCTTTGTTGGCAACTAAGAGCCTCTTGCTCAGGATGAAAGGTGGACTGCATGATGCATGTGTGTAAACTGCCATGCTACATGACAGGGAAACATGGGCCATGACTGTTGAGGACATGCGTAGGCTTGAAAGAAATGAAGCTAGTATGATCTGATGGATGTGTAATGTCAGTGTGCATACATGACAGAAAGTAAGTGCCATGGAAGAAAAGTTGGACATAAGAAGCATCAAATGTGGTGTGCAAGAGAGACGACTGCACTGGTATGGTCATGTGTTGTGGATGGATGAGGACAGCTGTGTAAGGAAGTGCCACTCCCTAACTGTAGAAGGAAACTGTAGAAGAGGTAGACCCAGGGAGACATGGAATGAGGTGGTGAAGCATGACCTTCAAACATTGGGCCACACAGAGGCAATAACAAGAGACTGGGACATTTGGAGATATGCTGTGATTGAGAAGACATGGCAACTAAAGTGAGATCGTAGCCACACACATCCAGCTCTGGTAAGAATACTCCTGATGCGTCAGGCGATATGATATGCCTGAGAAGACCTGTTGAGTCAAGTAAAACCAATATCATAGCTGGGGCTGGTACTCGCTGGCTGGCTCCTGTGCCCATGGCACGTAAAAAGTACTATCCGAACATGGTCGATGCCAGGTCCTCCTAACTGGCTCCTGTGCTGGTGGCGCTTAAAAAGCACCATCTGAACATGTTTGTTGCAAAGCCCACCTTACTGGCTTCAGTGCCGGTGGCACATAAGAAGCACCAGCCAATCGTGACCGATACCAGCACTGGTTCTTGTGCCAGTGGCACTGGTTCTTGTGCCAGTGGCACTGGTTCTTATGCCAGTGGCACATAATCGTTCGGTTGTGCCATATTCCCCCTTCTCTTTAGTCAAATATAGAGGTCACTGTAATGTAGAGATATGTGCATCTGTAAAATCAGTTAAATATATTAGGAAATCTATATATATAAAAATGAGAATGTGTGTCTGTCTGTCTGTCGGTCTGTCTGTCTGTGTGAATCCCTAAAACTCGAGAACTACGCAACCAATTTCATTCAAATTTTACACATGCCTTACATAGGGTTCCAGTTGTGTTTTAGTTTTAAAAAATTATTAACTTCTTGCAGAGTTCGAGCACACGGCAACATAATATCTCCTCCACTATTTAAGTATTACGTGTCAAAAGTGAAACAAAAACACTCATGTCAAATACTTTCACTTTAAAAATGAAACTATTCCACTAACTGAAACAATCACATTTCGATACTGTAGTGACAGATACTTTCACAGAGAGAGAAAGTGAGAAAGAGAGAGACAGAAAGAGAGAGGGAGAGAGATGTATATGTATACATATACATGTATATGTACACCATTTCGATACTGTAATGACAGATACTTTCAGAGAGAGAGAGAGAGAGAAAGAGAGAAAGAGAGAGAGAAAGAGAGAGAGAGAAAGAGAGAGAGAAAGAGAGAGAGAGAGAGAGATGTATATGTATACATATAGATGTACACGTATATGTATAGATATATAGATCTATACATACATGTATATGTATGCATATGTGTAGATGTATATATATATATATAGATGTACATGTAATATGTACACATATATACATATATACATGCATACAGATATCTATACATATATACACCCATCACACACACATACACATGCACACAAACACACACATTAGTCATTTGTTTTCTTATCCAAAACTACGTCAAAAGTACTGAATGGATCTTTTTGAAATTTGGAAATTATATTCTTTGCATAACGGCCATAACTCCCAAGAAAATTCATATATTTTTGATGTTGATGAAATTTTAACCCGAACATAACAGATGAGCATTAGTTAGAAAATGATGTCACACGTTATCGAGGCTAACATTCTTTCTGGATGTGCAAAAGGGGATGACGTCTTTATTCCAAGAATTCCTCTTACTCCATCAGGAGCAGACATTCCTTTTACATTCAGAAGACTACAATTCCCCCTTCGTGTGACTTTTGCCATGTCCATAAACAAATATCATGGTCAAACACTGTCTGTAGCTGGTCTTCTCTTGGAAGAGCCCTGCTTCTCACATGGACAACTGTATGTTGGCTGCTCAAGAGTGGGCAGCAACAAAAAACCTATTTTTATATGCTCCACAAGGGAAAACAAGGAACGTAGTTTACAATGAGGTGTTATAATCACAACAGCAAGAAAGTATGTACATGATCACCTTCTTTTACGAAACTTCATTGACTTTCATATATTTATATTGATATACATATATATACGTGTGTTTGGGTGCGTGTGTGTATATACATCTCTATATATAAAGATGATGCGTAGTCTAGACGGCGTTTTTAGATTTCATTATTCTCTTTAACCCGGGCAACGCCGGGTATTTCTGCTAGTATATTCATAAAGGTCATGATCGAGTGACAGTCCATATTAGTGGACAAAGCAATGCACAACAAACACACAAAGATGAAATTGAAAATTATATCAATGGCTGCTCTGTATCCTCATTAGATGCAGTCCGGAGGATTTTAGGGTTCAAATTACATGCTTCATATCCTGAAGTCGAACAGCTTACAGTTCATTTACCCCAACAGCAATACATTTACTTTAATGATGATGATGATATTGAACATGTTATCCACACATACGACAGGTCCACTCTCATTGAATGGATGTGAGTTAACCAGGAATCACCAGTTAACTCATTTGCATATACATTACACTCTAATGACTTCCCTGAATTTTACACAGGGAATAATAGTGAGAAAATGTGGCATCTCAGAAAAAATAATACACAGAAAGATTTTCAAAAATTGTTATTTTAGCACCCACAAATGCTGACATTGATCTCATCAATGAGGAAATAATAAAACTGTTTGCAGATGATGAAAAGGTTCTCTTTAGTCATGATCAATATTCACATCAGGATGACCCATCAGAATTCACTACATTTTCACACTTAATCTCCATTCAAAATATTACATTGAAACATTATATATTGTTCACCATCTTTCATTAACTGTTGAAGACAGTGTATGAATATTTCTTAAAAATATCAATATCGATAAAAATTTAACCCATTAACACAAAAAATTATGAATAAATCCTGCATTAATTGCAGGACTACAAAATTTAAATAAAACAAACTCTGCCAATACCAAAAAAAAAAAAAATAAATAAATAAAAATTTTGTTTTGTTGAACAATCAATAAGTCTTCATAATGAACAGCACATTTTTTAAAAACAATCCAGAAGACAAAATCACAAACATTTAAAAATAACCAAAATCATATTAGTAGAAGAACATACACCATCAAACTCAAAGAGATTTTCATATATGGACTTCAGTAAAGTAAATATCATTCTTTCTTTGCTACCTCAGTGTTATTTTCCTATTTCCCTATTTACAAGTAGCTTACAAACTTCTAAGCCTAAAGAATGAAACAAATGTCTTCTGATACTCTTCACACACAACGCTTTATTGAATACTAGCAGAAATACCCGGCTTTGCCCGGGTTAAAGAGAATAATGAAATCTAAAAACGCCGTCCAGACTACGCAACCCTCAACTGTTAGTAGCTACGATACCATATTTCTACATTAATAACTCTCCAATCCATGCCAGCATGGAACATAGACATTAAGTGGAATGCCAGTCTCTCATCTAGGAGGGCCTTGAAATCAATGTTACCAACTGGGGACTATGTGTGTCGCAGTGATAATAAAAAGACCCAAAGGAGGTCTGCAACGAAATAATTTTACTCAACACTTTGCAAGTGAATCAGTGGAGGCAAAGATGCGTCTCATTTACTTGACAATTTATGCACCACATTGCAGAAATCCCAATGTAAGTATATCTGAAAGGGTAGTCTTACACTGTTGTACCGTTGAATTACAAATAATGCTCATCTGTTATGTTCGGGTTAAAATTTCATCAACATCAAAAATATATGAATTTTCATGGGAGTTATGGCCGTTATACATAGAATATAATTTCCAAATTTCATAAAGATCCGTTCAGTACTTTTGACGTAGTTTTGGATAAGAAAACAAATGACTAATGTGTGTGTTTGTGTGTGATGGGTGTATATATGTATAGATATGTGTATGCATGTATATATATATGTATATATGTGTACATATTACATGTACATCTATATATATATATATATATATATACATCTACACATGTGTATACATATACATGTATGCATATAGATCTATATCTATATATATATATATCTATGCATATACGTGTACATATACATGTATATGTATACATATACATCTCTTTCTCTCTCTTTCTCTCTCTCTCTGAAAGTATCTGTCATTACAGTATCGAAATGTGATTGTTTCAGTTAGTGGAATAACGTGTACATATACATCTATATGTATGTATACATATACATCTCTCTCTCTTTCTCTCTTTCTCTTTCTCTCTCTCTCTGAAAGTATCTGTCATTACAGTATCGAAATGTGATTGTTTCAGTTAGTAGCATAGTTTCATTTTTAAAGTGAAAGTATTTGACATGAGTGTTTTTGTTTCACTTTTGACACGTAATACTTAAATAGTGGAGGAGATATTATGTTGCTGTGGGCTCGAACTCTGCAAGAAGTTAAAAATTGTTTTGACTAAAACACAACTGGAACCCTAAGTAAGGCATGTGTAAAATTTGAATGAAATTGGTTGCGTAGTTCTCGAGTTTTAGGGATTCACACAGACAGACAGACAGACAGACAGACAGACAGACACACATTCTCATTTTTATATATATAGATTATTCCATATGCATTCTATATGTATATTTATGTATATATCTATATATATAAAAATGAGAATGTGTGTCTGTCTGTCTGTCGGTCTGTCTGTCTGTCTGTCTGTCTGTCTGTCTGTGTGAATCCCTAAAACTCGAGAACTACGCAACCAATTTCATTCAAATTTTACACATGCCTTACTTAGGGTTCCAGTTGTGTTTTAGTCCAAAAAAATTATTAACTTCTTGCAGAGTTCGAGCACACGGCAACATAATATCTCCTCCACTATTTAAGTATTACGTGTCAAAAGTGAAACAAAAACACTCATGTCAAATACTTTCACTTTAAAAATGAAATTATTCCACTAACTGAAACAATCACATTTCGATACTGTAGTGACAGATACTTTCGCAGAGAGAGAAAGAGAGAAAGAGAGAGACAGGAAGAGAGAGAGAGAGAGAGAGAGATGTATATGTATACATATACATGTATATGTACACCATTTCGATACTGTAATGACAGATACTTTCAGAGAGAGAGAGAGAGAGAAAGAGAGAGAGAAAGAGAGAGAGAGAAAGAGAGAGAGAGAGAAAGAGAGAAAAAGAGAGAGAGAGATGTATATGTATACACATAGATGTACACGTATATGTATATATATATAGATCTATACATACATGTATATGTATACATATGTGTAGATGTATATATATATATATAGATGTACATGTAATATGTACACGTATATACATATATACATGCATACAGATATCTATACATATATACACCCATCACACACACATACACATGCACACAAACACACACATTGGTCATTTGTTTTCTTATCCAAAACTACGTCAAAAGTACTGAATGGATCTTTATGAAATTTGGAAATTATATTCTTTCCATAACGGCCATAACTCCCATGAAAATTCATATATTTTTGATGTTGATGAAATTTTAACCCGAACATAACAGATGAGCATTATTTAGAAAATGATGTCACACGTTATCGAGGCTAACATTCTTTCTGGATGTGCAAAAGGGGATGACGTCTTTATTCCAAGAATTCCTCTTACTCCATCAGGAGCAGACATTCCTTTTACATTCAGAAGACTACAATTCCCCCTTCGTGTGACTTTTGCCATGTCCATAAACAAATATCAGGGTCAAACACTGTCTGTAGCTGGTCTTCTCTTGGAAGAGGCCTGCTTCTCACATGGACAACTGTATGTTGGCTGCTCAAGAGTGGGCAGCAACAAAAAACCTATTTTTATATGCTCCACAAGGGAAAACAAGGAACATAGTTTACAATGAGGTGTTATAATCACAACAGCAAGAAAGTATGTACATGATCACCTTCTTTTACGAAACTTCATTGACTTTCATATATTTATATTGATATACATATATATACGTGTGTGTATATACATCTCTATATATAAAGATGATGCGTAGTCTAGACGGCGTTTTTAGATTTCATTATTCTCTTTAACCCGGGCAACGCCGGGTATTTCTGCTAGTATATATATATATATATATATATATATATATATAAATATATTACATGAATATATGATACGATGTAAAACACACTATCTCAAAAATAGCATGGTTGCACTAGTATATACACACACACACACACACACACACACACACACACACACACACACACACACACACACACACATATATACGATGCCTGATAAATAAGTATCCAGACTGTTGTCATAGTAACAAAGCTAAAGCACGCAGAGCGAAGCTGCTTAGCACACGTTGACCTTGAACTCTGCTGTGCAAGCGCACAAAGTTTTAACACTTTAGCTCACTTCGTCTGTCTAAAGCAGTGTTTGGAAGAAACATGTGATCATTGCATTGGCCATGACAGAGAAGGTTGTCATAGTGATACATGCTAGGTGGCCTATACAAAGTGTATGAAGAGGAGTATATGAGCCACGCACAAGTGTTTGAGCGGTTCAGACAATTCCAACATGGCTAACAAAAACGTTGATAATGATAAACATTCTGGGAGACCCGCAACCAGAAGAACTGAGAAAAACAACGCAGACGTGCATGTAACTATGAGGGGATATTATTCAATCACCATCTATGAATTATCAGAAAATGTGCAGATTAATTGCAGCTCAGTTCAGTTCCTTATCACTGAAGATTTGGGTATGAGATGAGTGTCTGCCAAGTTTGTGTTAAAACTGCTTTCAGCTGACCAAAAAGACACTTGGGTTTCAGTTGCACAAGATCTTGATTGCATTGAGAATGATGAAAACGTTTTGAAAACTTTGCATACGCCTCTGAACAGAACCAAGAAATAACAATTTGGTGATGGGAAATGGTAAAATGAAAGGATAAAGCACAACAAGATATAACGAACAGCATGCCAACCTTAGTATTAAAGGTAGCATGAAAGAAAGGTACCCAGGACATGCTGTGAAGTGGTTGACATTAGGAATGGCATCCAGCCATAGAAACCATGCCAAAGCAGACACTGGGGTTTAAGATAGTCTTGTGGCTCTTTGGAGCCAGTCAAACTGTTGCACCCATTCCAATATGGAACAAGGGCTGTAAATGAGGATCATTTCTATTTCCTTTCTTTACGGCAGAATATAATTTTTGGTAAATTCCAAGAATATCAATATAAAACAACAAATACATCCACCAACCTTCAGAATTTCTGTGTCTTGAGGATAAACCACAAAGTTTACAACTTTGATCTGGCTTGGATTTCGATCTGAGTAGTTTCTCACTGCTTCATACATTGTTCTGGGTAGATTTTCAATGGGGTACTTCAATACCCCGGCCCCTAATATAGGAAATGCAAGACTTTTTGCTCCCAATCTCTCAGCAGTTTCCAGACAAGTGGTTATTATTTGAGTCAAGTTTTTCAAAACCTAAAAAAAAAGAAGTTTAATAATTGATGATAAAATTTTATTGAATTATTTCCAAAGACATCTTACAGGGAGAAATCATTAAGTTGTAATAATTATATTCTTTGATTAAGAAATTTCCCACGTATTTAGTTGTTGCAAACAGATTAGAATAACATTGAACAACATCAAGTGATTACTAGATTAATAGACAGTGTTATCATTGGATTAACATAGATCATGTGACAGAAGGATCAACATCGATCATGTGATAGAAGGAAGCCTGTCTAACTGAACATATGGATGCCGTGAATGGAAAGAGAAATGTTCTAAGATTTGGTGGATGCACAGTGTAATCGAAGTAGGTCCTTGTAATTAATGAAAACAACAACAGGGAAGAGGAGAGATTAATGATTATTTACAAGAGGGAAATCTGAGTGGGAACATATTGTAAGATGCAACAAAACAACCCACAAGGCAGCACAATACAGAGAACCACCTGCAATACAGTGTTTGGGATACAACAGCCTCTACACTGCACACAAGAGACTGTATTCTAATGTAATAGTTTGTTCAAGGAATATCTACAATACAATATATATCAATCAATTTCGAACTGGATGTTAGCAAGCATTAGGAACAATTAGAATGGTTGGTGAGGACAAAACTGTCTCATGGAATATGGTCATAGCATTGGCTATTTGATTCGTAATCAGTTGCCTATCGTCCATCACCATGTGGAGGAAAAGGTCAATGTTTTCCTCAATGGTGGCAGTTGCCTGTCTTTCCAGTGGCCATTACCAGAGTCCATGCTCTGGAAACTGTAACGAATCCTACAAGTACAGACTGTCCCACTGTAGCCCATACTGTACATCACTGGACATCAAAGTACGTGCTACTGTCTGGAAGCAGACGGAGGTGTTGTATGACTGGAAAAACACATCTGTGGATTGTGCATAGCTTGATGGACAATTCCATTTGTGCCACAGGTATGCTGGATCAATGATAACCTAGGGTTGTACAACAATTCTTTCAATAAATCAATATCATATGATTGATACTTACTGAACCAGAGGAATTCTTATCCAAGGGAGGTAAAACCAGATGAAATACATTCTTACAGTTGAGGTTATATCCTTTAGTGATGGCTATTTCTGATGTAGAAATACCTCGAGGATATTTCTGGTTACATTCAACTTGCATCTCTGAGCCAGCAGCTTTGAGAATAAATTTGGAGATAGAACCCTTGTCAAGCTGGAGTTCTTCATTGCTGCTGTTAATGATGACATCAACCTAGAAAAGTAATTTATGGTAAACAAGTAAGGAACATTCCATGGAGAGAAGATGGATACATTGTTGCAGTTGATATTGTTGTTAAGAAAGGCTCTACAGAATGGCTGTAGGAAGTTGGAGGTTGTTAAAGTTAACAAAGGATATACTCAAGATATCAGATGTGAAGGAAATAAAATCTCTGAGTTTGATTGAGAAAATGTTTTAATTAATTCTAACGATTCCTTATTTGGAAATGAAATAACAAATAAATATAAATAAGTTACATGAATATATTTACTCACAGATGCATTAGTGATTGAATCACTCATTAGGTTTATTTTGATGCCACCATATTCTCCAGACGTCACATTAGTTCTGGGTGCCACAGAAGAGGGTTCCTGTTGTGAACCGGGAAGGGATGCGTTTGACGATTTGGTTCCTGAAAAGAAACAAGTATCTATGTGTGTATGTTTATATATGTATATGATCATCATAATCATCATCATTCAGCATCAGCCATCCATATTTCTATAGGTTGGTTTGAGAGAAACTTGCAAGGCAGGGGCCTGCATCAGACTTCTGTGACTGTTTTGGTAGGATTTTTACTGCTGGAAGCCCTTCCTAATGCCAACCGCTCTGCAGAGTGGATTGAATGATTTTTATGTGGCATATATAAATATATATATATGCTACGTATATATATAATCAATTGATTAATAACAGACAATGGATAATTGTCAGCTTATAACACCTGTTTCTTACGCATCATAAATAGTAAAAGGAGTACGTTATATTATTGCTAAAACCATAATCATCAGATGAAATATAATTTCAAAAACAAAAGAATATTCCAGGAAAACAGGAGGAACATGGTCAAAGGCAGCTGAGACTGAAGATGAAATCGGAGAAGGACCAACAAAATTGGTTGTTGTGGGCATTAAGGTGTGAGGTTAGGTTCAGAATTTAGTTTGTGAGAAGTTGTAATATGATATTTATGGCCAGTGTCCAGGGTAGAGGGTGTAAAATTGGGATCAGATAGACTGGTTCATTTCTGATACTTGAGTTGAGGTGTAGGTGATTAATTTCTGTATTTTTTAAAATTATACTAGCCTAAGGACAGTGAACAAGTGAATGCAGAACAGCTTTGTTGCACTGCATGCACCTCAGACAGGTCCATCTGACAACTCATCTGTGCCTGTAGAATCTATCTTGGACTGGTAGCCCCCCCCCCCCCCAGTAGTACTGCATTCTGGACAGTGTATTCGGATTTGGAGTTACTCAGAATGCTCTTAGAAATTGTTGAAGTGTAAGGTCGTCCATAACTTCATTGTTCACCTTTTTCAGCATCTTCTTTACAACATCAACAAAATTCTCCGCTTGTCCATTGACGCCTAGGATCTCTCCTAAGGCATCATCACACTTGCTACTAATCCTCTATAAATAGCCAAAGTGGGACATCCGTCGATCCTTTGACTGGTAGAGGACAGTGAGTACCTGATGACATTCTAGGTGCCAGGTGCCCAGTCTTAGTCTATTCTTTACTGAGGACTGCAGCTCTGTCAAGGAGACAAGTTGTGAAAATACATGCCTCACAAATGGAGCCCACACACGTCCACCATAAGGAAAGTGTTGCAAGTGGTGCAGCCTGAGCACATGTATAAAAGCCACAGTTTGCCTAAACCTCCAACCAGAAGAAGCTGGCAGCAAACTGACTGCCTCACTATTTCTTATATCCTTGCATGTTGGACATATAAATTAACGAAGCAGCGGGGGGGGGGGGGAGAATGTATTCACACGAATGCACTATAAAGATATGAAGACAGGGAAATTCCCCGGCCCATCAGGAATCACCGCTGAGATGCTTAAAATATCTGGTGGTGTGGGTTATGGCCTAGTCACCTGTATTGTAAATCAGGTAGTTCCCAAAGGAGTCATACCCAATGACTGGTGTAGCAGCATCATAGTCAACTGCTACAAAGGTAAAGGTGATGCCTTAGATAGAAATAATTATAGAGGTGTCAAATTGTTGGATCAGGTGATGAAAGTTGCTGAGAGGGTTATAAGCACACTTAATCAGGGAGAGAGTTAGCCTAGATGAGATGCAGTTTGGCTAAGCCAAAGATAAACCTTTGTACTTGGCTTTTGTTGACTTGGAGAAAGCTTTTGACAGAGTTCTCTTATCTGGTGGTCAATGCAGAATCTAGGGATAGATGAGTGGTTGGTGAGAGCTGTACAAGCCTAGTACAGGGATGCTACCAGTAAGGTGAGAGTTAGCAATGAGTACAGTGAAGAATTCAGGGTACAAGTATGGGTTTACCAAGGATCGGTGCTCAGCCCCCTCTTGTTCATCATAGTCCTCCAGGCAATAACACACTAATTCAAGACAGGTTGCCCCTGGGAGCTCTCCTATGCTGATGACCTTGCTCTTATAGCTAAATCACTACATGAACTAGAGAAGTTCCAGGTATGGAAACAAGGTCTAGAATCAAAGAGCCTGAGAGTTAACCTAGCAAAAACCAAAGTCATAGTAAGTAGGAAGGCAAACAAATCACAAATCCCTTCAAGTAGATGGCCCTGCTTGATCTGTAGAAAAGATATAGGTACAAACTCCATAAGATGTACCTGGTGTAAGCTAAGGACACATAAGATGTGCAGCAATATCAGAGGAAGGTTAACAGGGAAAACAACTTTTGTATGTGGAAGATGCATAGGTACAATAAATGCTGAAAATGCGCAGAAAATAGACTCCATCAACTGCCAGGGAGGCAAGCTAGAGGTAGTAAATAACTTCTGTTATCTAGGTGACCAAGTTAGTAGTGGAGATGGATGCTCCAAAAGCATAGCTGTGAAAACAAGACTAGGCTGGGCAAAGTTCAGGGAGCCCCTACCCCTGCTGGCAACAAAGGGCCTCTCTCTCAGAGTGACAGGCAAATTGTTTGCTGCCTGTGTACAAACAGCTCTGCTGCATGGCAGTGAAACATGGGCTGTAACAGCTGAGGACATGTGTATGCTTGAGAGAAATGAAGTCAGTATGCTTTGATGGATGTGCAATGTCAGTGCGCATGTTCGACAGAGTGTAAGCATCTTGAGAGAAAAGTTAAGCCTAAGATGCATCAGATGTGGTGTGCAAGAGAGACGACTGCACTGGTATGAATGAGGACAGTTGAGTAAAGAAGTGCTGATCTCAAACTGTGGAGGGGACCTGTGGAAGAGGGAGACCCAGGAAGACATGGGATGAGGTGGTCAAGCATGACCTTTGAACTTGGAACCTCACAGAGGCAGTGACTGTGACTGTGGTGATGTGCTCTGCTCAAGGGGACCTGCCAAGCCAAGTGCACCCATGCTGGTGGCACATAAAAAAAAAGTCAACCTTGAACACTGGGCCTCTTGGAGGCAATGTCGCTGAGTTCCTTTCGAGTGGGCCTCACGGAGGTGAGGTGCCTGAGTTCCCTTCAAGCGTTGGGCCTTATGGAGGTAAAGTGACTGAATTTCTTTCAAGTATTGTGCCTCACGGAGGCAAGGTGGCTGAGTTCTTTTAAACAGAGGTGAGGCAGCTGAGTTCCTTTCGAATGGGCCTCACTGAGGCAATGACCGAAACCTTTGGCATTATGCAGTGCTTGAGAAGAAGACCCATCAAGCCAAGCAAAATTACAATCATGGCAGATATAGGTGTCCTACAAATTGGCACCTGTGCTGGTGGCACATAAAAGCACCCATTACACTCTTGGCGTGGTTGGCATTAGGAAGGGCATCCAGCCATAGAAAACCATACCTAGTCAGACTGGAGCCTGGCACAGTCTTCCAGCATGCCAGCCCAATCAAACCGTCCAACCCATGCTAGCATGGACAACAGACTAAATGATGATGATGACACAATACTCTCTCTCTCATGGCTCACAGTGATCTGCTTACCAATCAATAAATTGCTGACAGTCAGTTCTTTATTTTATAGTATTGTGTCATTTCATTTTATTCATTTGGGAGGGGAGAGGCAGAATCCTTCCACAACAGCTCCTGTTTTTAGAATTAGTCTCTCTTGGCTTCTCCCCTTTTAAGAATCGGACTGTTCTCAGAGTTGTAATATCTCTTATGTTTAAGGTTTAATTCCAGTGTTTCCATTCTTTTCCATTTTCTGGTTCTAGAATGTTTAGTTTCAAATTGTTTGGGTGTTGGTACCTCAAATGTATCATACAATACTTCCATGGGAATTTGATTTTTTTATAACCGTTTTTTTCGTTAATCTCTCTTTAAGTTGGTAAATATCTTTTTTATATTCAACATTTTTCTCCTTTTACCAGGAGTAACATTCTTTCAATTTGTTTAATAATAACAACATTCTCCCAGCTTTCTTAACCATATCTATAAACTTTAAACAAAAACTTTGTTACATAACTTGAAGTATTTTTGTTGTTCGTCTTTTTCTGGTTTCATTTGGTATCAACTTACCAAAACTGGATCTGGCCTTTCTAGCAGACATCAATTCTGCAGGTGACATTCTGGGTGGTGTATTCAGATTAGGTGTTACTCTGTACACTTTTAGAAATTGATGAAATGCAAGGTCGTCCAATATTTCATCATTTGCCTTTTTAAGGCCCTTTGAAAGTGTTAACAAAACACTCTGCTTGTCCATTTAACCTAGGATGATATGGCAGAGTGGTCACATGTAAGATAATGAACATTTTACAAAACTTTTTGAACTTGCCTGATACACAAAAAATATCAGGAATACCATATCTGATGAAAAATTTGTGTAAAAAAAACTTTCTGTAACCGTGAATGTTGGCTTTTTACATTTATGCACTTCCAGCCACTTTGAAAGATTGTCCACTACAATAATGTAATATGAACTCTTAAGTGGACCTGCATAATCAACATGCAGTCTGGACCATTGAATATCTGTTTTTGGCCACGGTTGCCATTTAGTGGGAGGTGCTGTTGCAGCTAAGGCACAACCTCTGCATGCTTTGACTAGTTCTTCAATGTCATGCTCCATTGTTGTACAAATAACATAATTTTTCATTAACGATTTCACACTCTAAATCCCTGGGTGATCACTATGAAATTCCTTTAATAATCGCTTTTGTAGCATGGCCAGCACAACAACTCTTTGTGCATACATCAACACATTGTCAGACATTGAAAATGGGTTCGAATTTGTGTTATGTTCAGAAAAATGTATTGTTTTAGCCCTCAGCATTTCTTCCATTTTTGTTAATGAATTGATCGTTTTCTGCTATTAATTTTGTCTCGTAATGTAACTGGTAGTTCACATATAACGTTACACAAAGCATTTTAAATTTCATTTCTTTCTTGCAATGCAGCAATTACAGTATCTTCAATTGGTTTCGCATTTTCTTTTACTTGGAACTTCACCTTTGTTTCAGTGCAAAGACCTAATTCATCAGACAAAACTTCAGGAGAAATATGACTTATTTGTGCTGGCAGAAAAACCATTCACATTTTTACAAAAAAGATTTATGAGGAGGTCCCATTAATTAAATAATTCCATCCAGTCACTTCCAAATAGATTTGTTGTATTATTCAACACAAAAACTCTGGCTTTTAAGGTTCTTCCATGAAATGTAACATCGTTTATTATTTTGCCCTTAAAATGTAGTTTTTTTCCTGAAACACCACATGCAATTTTCAAAGTGTCTTTCTATCTGGATTTCCTGATTTTTTTCCATATATCTGTATTAATTATTGAGATAACACTGCACATGTCCAATTGCAACTTTACATCATCAGCATCATCATCATTTAACGTCCGTTTTCCATGCTGGCATGGGTTGGATGGTTTGACTGAGGACTGGGAAGCCAGGAAACTGCACCAGGCTCCAGTCTGATTTGGCATGGTTTCTACAGCTGGATGCCCTTCCTAACACCAACCACTCTGAGAGTATAGTAGGCACTTTATACATGCCACTGGCACAGGGGCCAAGAGATGGTGCTTTCTATGTACCACTGGCATGGGAGTCAATCAAGGTGGTACTGGCATTGGCCTCGTTCGGATGGTGCTTTTTATGTGACACCAGCCCAGAAGCCAGTTGGGGCGAGGGACCTGGCATCGACCACATACAGTTGGTGCTTTTTACATGCCGCTGGCATGGGGACCACCACAACAATTTCCATTTGATTGTGATTTGATTTGATTTTGATTGAATGACTAGAGGGAGGACGATACTCATCATGAAAAATAAGAGCAAGGGAAATACAGCTATCAACCATGGACCAATCACTTGCTTACCATTAGTGCAGAAGCTGTTAACAGGAATGCTTTCAGAAAGCATTTATGCATGCCTTCACAACCACAGTTTACTACCAGGAGAACAGAAAGGTTGCAGGAAGAAGGCTAGAGGAACACATGATCTATTATATATAGACAAATCATTTCTAAATGAAGTGAAAGCTAGAAAGAAAAATCTAACAATAGCATGGATAGATTATAGGAGAGGCTATGACATGATCCCACACTCATGGATAAGGGAATGTTTGAGTATATTCAGTATAGCAGACAACATAAGAGAATTAATTAGCTTTAGTAGGAAGGAATGGAAAGTAGACCTCTACTCAGGTGGCATATGCACACAGAATGTTAATATCAAAAGAAGAATTTTCTAGGAGATTTGTCCCCTTTAATATTTATCTTGTTTGATCCCACTCATTTTAGTATTAAGGAAGGCAAGGGCAGGGTATCAGTTGAGAAATAGTGAGGGGAAAAATTAACCATTTGCTCTACATGGATGATCTGAAGCTTTTTAGTAAGAATGAAAAAGAGAAAGATTCCTTTATACAGACTGTATGACTCTTCAGGTATACATTAGCAAAGGCATCCAATTACTAGATGGCCAGACATTAAAATCACCGAAAGGAGGAGAGAGTTATAGGAGTGCATTAGAAGGGTGAAGAAATTAATGAAGTCAAAGCTAAATGGTCCGAATCTAGTGAAGGCTGTGAATACTTGGGCAGTATATCATTACTTAGATACTCAGCAGCTTTTGTAGATTGGACAAAAACTGAATTAGCAAAGCTAGACAGAAGAACTAGGAAGGAATTCAATATGAATGGAGGACTCCACCCAAGGGCAGGAGAAGCAAGATTATACCTACCTAGAAAGGAAGGTGAAAGAGGGTTAAAATCAGTGAAAGATTGCTTGGAGTTGGCTAGAGTAGATATAGACTCCTATACAGGTAATAGTGAAGAAAGTTCATTAAGGGCTGCTAGAGTCACAGCAAGACATAGAGAAACCAAAACCCCAAACAAAATAAAAAATCAGAAAAAAGAACAGAAATTATTTGAGTGGCAGGATAAAGCTTTGCATGGTAGATTCCCAAAGAAAGTTGGGGCAAGTAGTAGTAATGAAAAATGGTTATGCCTCCGGAAAGGAAATCTGAAGAAGGAGACAGAAAGTTTGTTAGTAGCTGCTGAAGATCAAGTATTAAGAACTAATTGGATAAAATTCAAAGTAGAAAAAACCAAGAAGATTCCTAATGTAGGTTATGCAAATCAAAAGAGGAAAGTGTTACTCATATAGTAAGTGTATGTTGCTTGCTGGCACAGAAAGAATACAAAAGAAGACATGACAATCTAGGGAGAGTAATCCACTGGGAAGTATGTAGTAAGCTAGGATTTGACCATACTGCTAAATGGTATGAACATGAACCGAGTAAAGTACTAGAAAGTAAGAAATATAAGATGTTGTGGGACTTAACATTCAGACTGACAGAGTAATGGAAGCTAGAAGGCTTGGTTTAGTTGTGGTAGATAAAGAGAATAGAAAGTGTCAGATAATTGACTTTACAGTCACAAATGATGGAAAAATTAATATGAGAGGTATAGGAAAAATAGCAAAGTACCAGGACCTAGCCATTGAATTACAGGGACCATGGAAAGTACAGGCAAAGTGTATCCCAGTAGTTATAGGTACATTGGGAACTATCCCAAAAGATCTAAGGATACAGGAAATAGACAGTTTAGTACAGCTGCAGAAAGTAGTGTTATTAGGGACAGCTAGGATACTTAGGAGGGTTCATGACATCTAAGGTTACTTGTTGTAGCTTGACGTTAGGTTTTTCTTTCCAACAGTGTAATCTGTTGTGAGTAAATGAATAATAACAATAATAACAACAACAATAACAACAATAATAACTACCAACATGGCTGGGCTGGATGTTCTTCTTGTAGCCAATTGTCACATGTTTCTAAATGAGGGAATATTTCCCCATGGTCAGACATGTTTTTCATGGAAGACTGGAAATGACACAACATCACTTGTGTGATGGTGATGTTCATTTACAACCATCGTGTGCTGTCAGGACCTTGCTACTTCCCCCCTCCACATATATATACATATATATATTTATATGTATGTATACACGATGAGCTTCTTTCAGTTTCTATCAACGAAATCCTCTCCCAAGGCTTTGGCCAACCATTGACCTATAACAGAAGACACTTGTCCAAAATGCTATGAGTAGGATTGAACCTGAAACCACATGGTCAGGAAGTAAGCTTCTCAACCACACATGGATCTAAAAAGAAACATTAAACTATAAAAAATGGTATGACTAACCTTTCCGCCCAATGGCTGCTGCAATTCCTCCCATGTGTTCCAGTCTGTCATTTGCAGCATCTGTTTCACTTCCTAAATCTGAATTTAATGATATTATACTCTCAGATTTCTTCTGCATTTTACATAAGAAATTCTTTCCTTCTTCACTTTCCAGAAATTCTTGAAATCCAAACATTTCAAATCTTTTTTCTTTTGAGCTGATATCTTTTCTTAGATTTTCTATAAATGTTTCCATTTTCCTAATTTGCTCTTGTGTTCCTTCCACGTGTAACTTATCATCTTTGAGACACACATTCTTCATTTTATTTTTCTCACCATAGTCATTGATTTCCTGTTCATTGAACTCTTTAAGAAAGAGGAAATGTGCATGATTCATCGATATATAAGATTCGTAAGTTAAAGATTGCTCAAAGTTATCAATTTTGCTTTTTATATCATTAATTACTTCATCAACAGCAACAATAGAATCTTCTCCAATAAAACAGAAATCTGGAAACTCTTTTTTTAGACTTTCAACAAATGTCAACCACTTTCCATGATTTGGAGTACCCTTAATTTTGTCTACAAAATCCAATGTATTGGCAACAAAACTTTGTTTAATAACTTCTTCCAAATCTGAAAGATGTGTTTTATCACTTGCATAAAGTAATACTGAATCACCATCACCTGGTTCCCAGGAACCAATACAATTATTGTCTCTCAGTTTTTCATCAAGATATTCTTTCACTGGTTCTTTATTAATGATCATTCCAGTATTGAAAGGCAAACGCAATTCAGATTTTACAATTGACCGAAGAATTTTATACATATCTTTTTGACAATCAGCTGCTTTGGAATAGTGGCCTTCAAAAATAACTTTGTTACTATGAACTGTGACTTTTAGCTCTTCAAATCGTCTTTCTGCCTGCTCAAAAAATCTGAGACCGGATAGAATACGTCTTTCATGAATATCTAAGTCATCCTCATGTTCAATTCTAAGATTATCCAAAAGTCTATTTTTCATTTTAATCACGTTATTTTTATCAAATGCCAAAATATGAGCTTTACAATATCGGATATCAAAATAAATATACTTCTGGTCAGCTTCACTGTTAAATGTTCCAACAATGTCATCAAAAATATCGATTGGAATATCAACAATTTCAACAGTAATGGAATTTAATAAATCTTTCAAAGACTGTTCAATTTCCTCAAAATTTCCTTCAATATTTTTAAATTTCAGTTTATCAATCTTGGAATCTCCCCAAAGAACTTCAGCCAATTTTTTTAATTGGTCATTAACTTCGATCCTATGTCTCTTTAAAAAGGTCAGATGGAACTTGGAAGGTAGTAAATACTCAAAGACTTGCTGCTTTGAAATGGTATTTTCTTCAGATGGTTCCCAGAATGGTTGAACATTTAACTTCCCACCTTCCAGTTGATGTCGTCTTCTACAAACATCCAGCACAACTAAATTATGAAAAAATAAAAAGATAGAATCATTTCGTTGGTGGGGGATTAGGGGTGAGATGGGGAGTTCAGTTGGTCAAGACAGAAAAGTATTTGAAGACAAAGTTATATGTAATTATTATAATACATTAGCAATTAGAAAATTATAATCAACATTTAAATGATACTAAGTAAACACAATCTCTATTAATTATAATAAATAATAGAAACATCAGAGGAATTCTGGTTTCAAATTTTGGCACAAGGCCAGCAATTTCAGGAGAGTGGCAAAGTCAATTACATCGACCCCAGTGCTCAACTGGTACTTATTTTATTGACCATAAACATCACTGGAATCCTGATTTCAAATTTTGGCACAAGGCCAGCAATTTCAGGAGAGTGGCAAAGTCAATTACATCGATCCCAGTGCTCAACTGGTACTTATTTTATTGACCATAAACATCACTGGAATTTTGGTTTCAAATTTTGGCACAAGGCCAGCAATTTCAGGAGAGTGGCAAAGTCAATTACATCGACCCCAGTGCTCAACTGGTACTTATTTTATTGACCATAAACATCACTGGAATTTTGGTTTCAAATTTTGGCACAAGGCCAGCAATTTCAGGAGAGTGGCAAAGTCAATTACATCGATCCCAGTGCTCAACTGGTACTTATTTTATTGACCATAAACATCACTGGAATTCTGGTTTCAAATTTTGGGACAAGGCCAGCAATTTCAGGAGAGTGGCAAAGTCAATTACATCGATCCCAGTGCTCAACTGGTACTTATTTTATGGACCATAAACATCACCGGAATTTTGGTTTCAAATTTTGGTACAAGACCAGCAATTTCAGGAGAGTGGCAAAGTCAATTACATCGATCCCAGTGCTCAACTGGTACTTATTTTATTGACCATAAACATCACTGGAATTTTAGTTTCAAATGATGGCACAAGGCCAGCAATCTCAGAAGAGTGGCAAAGTCAATTACATCAATCCCAGTGCTCAACTGGTTCTTATTTTATTGACATTAAACACCACTGGAATCCTGGTTTCACATTTTGATACAAGGCCAGCAATTTCAGGAGAGTGGCAAAGTCAATTACATCGACCCCAATGTTCAACTGGTACTTATTTTATTGACCATAAACATCACTGGAATTCTGGTTTCAAATTTTGACACAAGGCCTGCAATTTCAGGAGAGTGGCAAAGTCAATTACATCGATCCCAGTGCTCAACTGGTACTTATTTTATTGACCATAAACACCACTGGAATTCTGGTTTCAAAGTTTGGCACAAGGCCAGCAATTTCAGAAGAGTGGGAAAGTCAATTACATCGATCCCATGGTGTACAAGGTGGCTATGGATTTGGTTCCTGCAATGAGGAGGGAACTGGGCTGTTGGAGTTCTGTAATGCAAATGATCTTATGACCTGTAATACTAACTTCAGGAAACCTGCCAGTTACCTATTCACCTACCAGTCTGGTGGGCACACTAGTCAAATTGACTACATTTTTGTCAGGAAACAGGAAAGATGGCTACTTATAAATGCCAAAACTTTCCCAGGTGAAGAATGCATACCACAACATAGATTAGTAGTTAGTGACTTCAGGATTAAGGCTAAATGATGCCCAGAAGACGACCAATATGGAAAAGAAGGGTTTGGAAGCTTAAGGATCCTGTGAATGGACGAGATTTAGAGAAAAAAGGAGAATATATAGCATCACATGATGTGGAAGACAACTTGAGGTTCCTATGAGACAACATGTTGAAGGCTACTGACCAGATCTGTGGATGGTGCAAAGTCCCCTCACCACCTAAGGTAACAAGGTGGTGGAATAATGTAGCTTATGGGGGCCATTAGGGAAGAGAAACAGGTATGTAAGGACTGAAAGT
Source organism: Octopus bimaculoides (assembly GCF_046866305.1). Lineage (NCBI taxonomy): Eukaryota > Metazoa > Mollusca > Cephalopoda > Octopoda > Octopodidae > Octopus > Octopus bimaculoides. Next base: position 201,965,536 of record NC_142928.1, read on the forward strand.
GTGGTGGTGGCAGGGAACTTTATCAGATTGCCAGAAGGGAAGCAAGGAGACAAGTTTTCTTAGCCAGACTGGAAGCAGATAAGAAACAAATTGCCAATGTTCTGTGTTGTGAGGACCAAACACTTGAAGTGTTTCGAGTTGCAAGACAGTGCGTGAGAGAGAATCAAAATGTCGTGGGAGAGAAATGTGTCTGCATGGATGATGGTTCACTTGCACTAAATGAGGCTGCAAAGAGAGACTTGGAGAAATATCAACCCAACAGAGGGACCAGCTATCTGAATTGACAATACCTTGGTAGATAAAGCAATTAAGGGTATGAAGACAAGGAAATCCCCTGGTCTATCAGGAATCACTGCAGAGATGCTCAAAATATCTGGCAGTGTAGGCTATATTCCAGTCATCTGCATAGCCAACCAAGTGGTACATGAAGGAGTCATACCCAATGACTGGTGTAGCAGCACCATAATCAACTGCCATAAAGGTAAAGGTGATGCATTAGATAGAAATAATTACAGGGGTATCAACATGCTGGATCAGGTGCTGAAAGTCCCAGAGAGGAACATAGCCGAACTAATTAGGGAGAGAGTTTAGATGAGATGTAGTTTGGGTTTGTGCCAGGGAGACACACCACTGACGTTATAGTTCTGGTTAGACAGCAGCAGGAGAAATACCTAGCCAAAGATAAACCTCTGTACTTGGCTTTCGTTCACAAAAAGAAAGTCTTTGACAAAGTCTCCCTATCCCTTGTCTGATGGTCAATGCAGAAACTAGGGATAGACGAGGGGTTTTTGAGAGCTGTAAATGCCATGTACAGGGATGCTATCAGTAAAGTGAAGGTTGGCAATGAGTATAATGAAGAATTCTGGGTAGAAGTAGGAGTCCACCAAGGATCAGTCCTCAGCCACAAATTATTCCTCATAGTCCTCCAGCAATAACAGGAATTGAAGACAGGATGTCTCTGGGAGCTCCACTATGCTGATGACCTTGCTCTAGTAGCTGAGTCACTATCAAAACTAGAGGAGAAGTTTTAGTTGTGGAAGTAAGGTTTAGAATCAGAGGGCTTTAGAGTCAACCTAGCAAAAACCAACGTCTTAGTAAGAAGGAAGGCAGACAGATCACAAATCCCTTCAGGTAGATGGCCCTGCTCAATTTGTAGGAAAGGCGTAGGTAGAAACTCCATAAGAAGTACCCGATGTAAACTATGGACACATAAGAGGTGCAGCAACATCAAAGGAAGCTTAACTAGGAAGATAGTCTTTGTGTGTGGCAAATGCACGGAGGCAATAAACACTGAAGATATATAGAAACCAGACTCTGTCATATGCCAGCGGGAAAAACTAGAAGTAGTTGATAGCTTCTGTTACCAAGGTGACCAAGTCAGTAGTTGGGGTGGATGCTCTGAGAGTGTAGCTGTTAGAATAAGAATAGCCTGGGCAAAGTTCAGAGAGCTCCTACCTCTTCTGGTAACAAAGGGCCTCCCACTCAAAGTGAAAGGTAGACTGTATGATGCATGTGTGTGAACAGTCATGCTACACGGCAGCGAAATGACTGCTGAGGACATGTGTAGGCTTGAAAGAAATGAAGCTAGTATGCTCTGATGGATGTGTAACGTCAGTGTGCATACACGACAGAGTGTAAGCACCCTGAAAGAAAAGTTGGACCTAAGAAGCATCAGATGTGGTGTACAATAGAGACAACTGTGCTGGTATTGTCAGGTGTTGCATATGGATGAGGACAGTTGTAGGTAAACTATGCAATGCATGCATTCGTCAACTTTGCCCAACCTTTCAAGGATAGCTTCCTCTTGGCTCACTTCCAGGTGAGAATAGTCACCCTTCTAGTTACCTCATGCCAGTTTTGGTCTATCTGATGTCCAGTCCAAACCTGACACTGGGCAATTTAACTAGTCCATCCATCCAGGGCTCAATGATGCAGTTGTACAGCATTAACTCGCTTCCTCACCTGTCAAATTACAATCCCGCTGACTTTTTCTGGTTAATCTTCGTTCCTGATACCACCTCGTCTCGTAGTCCCTGAGAGTGGAGCCAGTTATCTTGATGTGTTTATTTTTTGTCATCACTACTATGAGATTGTCAGCACGTGCTGACATGTATCTCCCCCATCCTAAGTCAAGCGGGATGCCCCTCAACATCTCCAGTTCATGTAGAAGTGACTTGAGAGTCAGTATATACAATGGGGAGGAGAAAGGCAACTTTGGTGGACCAAGAACATGATGTTGAATGTTTCTAAGAGGTAACCACTCGCTCTGACTACTGCATATATGTCACTGTGCATTGCAGTGATCCTTGAATACAGACCTGAAACCAGCTCCTTCAGATTGTCCTGAACTGATCAGGACCTCCCCTAGGCTCTTTACTCACTTTCTCTGTGATGTATCGCATAAAGTGGAGGTGTCATGGATTGAACTTTCCAGGATGGCGCATGTCTACACCTCCTCTACTAGATCACCGATGACAAGCACCAACCTCATAGCTAATACCTTGGCCACCATTTTGAACTCTGCATTCAGTAGAGTTATGGGCCCAAAGTTATCAATACAATCCCCCTTGGTCAGATTGCTCAACAAGTTGGCATGCAAGCATAAAGCTCGTAGGGCAGACCATTCAAATCAGGCAGTTTTACCCCTTGTGCAGCTAGCCATTGCTTCTTGTATTTCAGAAGCACTTATTGGCCTTTTGTAATGTTTTGCCTCTGTCGCGGAGAGCCACAGCAGTCCACTGAGGTAGGAGGTGAAGTCCTTCCCATGACCCACCTCACTGCTACTCCTGCACAGTTGAAAAGTTGTTCACGTCTGTTTCAGACCAATTACCAGTTGCCTACCATGGTCTGGTAAAGATCGGATTGTGGATTTATTTCCACGCCATGCCTCTGCCACTCACGCCCAATGAATGGCTTTTGTCTGTCCATGTCTAAGATCATGGGCCTTAGCTCTGACAATGCAATATTTGTGTTTCACATTGTAGAATTGGTTGAGCACCAATCTCATTACGAGCACATGAGTCGTGATTTGTTTTCCAAAAGCCTCGTCTAACTTCTTTACTAGCTCTGCCTCTACTCTTTTTCTCTCTACTGCTGGTAAGTAGGAAGACGAACATATCACACACTCCCTCAGGTAGATGGCCCTGCTCAATCTGTAGAAAAGGTGTAGGTAGAACCTCCATAAGTTGTACCCAGTGTAAGCTATGGACACATAAGAGGTGCAGCAATATCAAAGGAAGATAGCTTTTGTGTGTGGCAGATGCACAGGTGCAATAAACACCACAGATGCTCAGAAAACAGATTCCATCACATGCCAGGGGGAGAAACTAGAAGTTGTTGATAGCTTCCGCTACCTAGGGGACCAAGTCAATAGTGGGGGTGAATGCTCAGAGAGTGTTATCACTAGAATAAGAATAGCCTGAGCAAAGTTCAGAAAGCTTCTACCCCTACTGGTGACAAAGGGCCTCTCACTGAGAGTGAAAGGTAGATTGTATGATGCATGTGTGTGAACAGTCATGCTTCACTGCAGTGAAAAATGGGCCGTGACTGCTGAGGACATGCGTAAGCTCAAAAGAAATGAAGCTAGTATGATCTGCTGGATGTATAATGTTAGTGTGCAAACAAGACAGAGTGTGAGCACCCTGAGAGAAATATTAGACATAAGAAGCATCAGATGTGGTGTGCAAGAGAGATGTTTGCACTAATATGGTCATGTACTACGGATGGATGAGGAGAGCTGTGTGAAGAAGTACCATTGAAGGAATCTGGGGTAGAGGGAGACCCAGGAAGACATGGGATGAGGTGGTGAAGCATGACTTTTGAATATTAGGCCTCACAGAGGCAATGATGAAAGACCGAGACCTCTGGAGATATGCTGTGACTGGGAAGACCCAGCAAATAAAGTGAGTTCATGACTGTAACCTACACCAGTTTCGCATAACCAGCCCACTCAAAAGTACCTTGGATCATAGGGCTACATGCTGTACTTGAGGAGACCTATTGAGTCAAGTACATCAAAACCAAAATCAAATGGAAATTGTAATTGTAATCCCCGTGCTGGTGGCACATAAAAAGCACCAACCAATCGTGGTCGTTGCCAGCCCCCTCTGGCCCCTGTGCTGGTGGCATGTAAAAAAATCGCCCACTACACTCTTGGAGTGTTGGCATTAGGAAGGGCATCCAGCTGTAGAAACACTGCCAGATCAGATTGGGGCCTGGTGCAGCCTCCTGGCTTTCCAGACCCCAGTCGAACCGTCCAAACCATGCCAGCATGGGAAACGGATGTTAAACGATGATGATGATGATGCTAATCCTTTGCTAAACTTTATCAATTCTACACTAACTGCCCATGAACCGCCATTTATTGCTGGCAATTGACCCTTTCAATACCCACTTAATTAGTTTGCTAATCCAGTCTCTGAAATCTCTGCACATCAGCAATGAAGCATTTAGCTTCCAGTACCCGAATCCCTGTCTATGAAACCAATCTAAGTCAACTGTACAGATCCCGAATTTGTGGTCTGTGTAGTCAACTACTTTCAATTGTGGACAACCTATGCTATCCCTATCTTCTTCTCTACCCTATTGAGATACGATCTGGAAGACCCGTTGTGGTTAGACCAAGACCATACTGGCACATCAGTGAATTCCACTTGATACCCTCCTCTCCTATCTACTAAACCCACACAGTCCCACCATACATTTAAAATTCCATTCCAATCTCCAACTAACACTAAAGAGTGGGATGTTTCCAGAAAAGTTTCCAGATGTCTGAAGAAATCTGGTGATCCCACCCTTGTCAGGCAACAAGCCTGAAAGTATGTCCTTCATTGCTGATTTTATCCAGCACCATTGACTTATCTTCCAGGTCCAGGAAAATGGTCAGTATCACAAGATCCAGATTTTTCCAAAGCAACATTGTCACTCCACTTCTTATTCCCAGATGAATTGGAGATGCATACACCTCATAGTCATCGTGAATGGGTTGGAAGTCTTATGACTCAGATATTCTGGTTTCATTAATGGCCACCACATCAACATTTAGTGCCCTGAGGTTGTTGAGCAGGTGACCCTGCTTCCGAGGTGACCCCTAAGTCACATGCATTCACAGTGCCTATTCTGAATGTGACAATATTGTTGGAAAAATAATGGGAAAGAAAAAAAAAACTTACTTGGTTTTGTTTGGAGGGGCAGGTTGTCTCCCCACTCCCACCCCCACCCCGATGGATTGGGTTGTTTGCTCCAGCAAATTACCAAGTATTCTCTTGGTGATAATTCTTTGAAAACTTTTTGTGGAAATAGGGTTTTTAGGTATGTGTTGTTTGAACGATTTGCATGTGTGTAGGTAGAGAGATTGTGGGTGTAACAAAATCTTCTTCTGTTATGTTGGCGTGTGATTTCATGTCATTCATGAGATCTGCATTTTTGAGTTAGGTGCCATCTACTTTGTAATGGTATTGTCTTTACTTTGTATTTGCTGCTGCTGTAACTCCTGTTGTTGTTGTGTGTGTGGTGTTGTTTGGTTGAGGATGTGCCCTCGACTTGCCCGAAACCAATATGAGTTGTGGTGACATGATGAGGTTTCAAAAGTGCTGCATTGGAGAGTGTGAGGAAAGTCGGGGTTAGAGAGAAGCAAAACATGGTACAAACACAAACCACAGAGAATCACAGAGTCTTAAGACCTGTAAAATCTTGTGGGATTTTTCAATGCAGAATGGGCCAAGTGCTTGAGTAGAACAAACCAGGCCTAGTCGTTGTGGACAAGGTGAACCACATGTGCTCTATAACTGATGTTGCATACGCCTTTGACCCACAATTAGTTCGGTGAACAAGTAGACAATCCTCTTAGATATGTTTGACTGTGAAAGATGGAGATAGTACTCATTATTATTGGGGCCCTGGGGACAGTATCAGACGAGTATTAAGAGGAAATGAGAACAGATTGCCAAGTAGAGCTGTTGCCAAAAGTCTGCCTCCTTGTCACAGCCATTACCATCAGGCTAAACAGAACAGATACCATGGTACTGTAGGCTGTGGATAGCAAGCCTCCAGGAGTTCCAACAAAACCTGAATTAAAAGAATGATAATAACTGCTTCTGATAGGTAGACTTGATAAAGAGAGAAGAAACAGAATTACTTACCACACGCCTCTTTAAAACTTACAATGTAAGTACCATTGGTCTCTTGTCGTATTGAAGAAATATCGCCACCAGAACTTTTTTTTCTGTTTCCAAAATAGCTTTCAAGACTCTCAGAGCTGACATTTGAAGAAACTGTTTTCACTTGAACACTGTTTATTTCCTCAATTGTATCCACTTTCAGTGGATTTCCTTTCAAGGGGTTTTTTTGGCACAGCTTTTGAACATACTCAAAATCTGCAATGAATACAGTGAATGGAAATAAATAACAGATTAATTTCAACTCTTAAATGACTTTAGATGCACTAATTTAAAAATATGGCAAAAAGAAACTTTAATAACTTGAATGTGCTGATGAGGTTTAATAAAGCTGAAATGGAACCATCAACAGATATTCTGGTAATAATAATAAAGTATCCTATGATAAAACATGGATGCTCTTCTCATTTTTTATCTTCTACTGAAAGAAAATAAAAACTTTCTGACTCAAAAACTAAGGAAAAAAAAGAGATGTGATACTCTTCCCTGAAGTACATAGATTCTTCCTTCCCCCCTCTCTCCCTTCCTCCCTCTCCCTCTCCTTCACTGCTATAATAGCAAGTCCAGCAAGCAACAAACACATGGAGATAGATTAAATTTTGGTAAAAGAATCAAATTGAAGTCAATTTACTGACATTTTAGCACATTTTACATTTAAATGATTTTGAGAATTCTACAAATTTGGAGATTTCAGCATTAAAATGCAGTTCCAATTATTTAATAACTCCATATAGGCACAGGTGTGGCTGTGTGGTAAGAAGGTTGCTTCCCAGCCATATGATTTTCAGTTCAATCCCACCGTGTAGCACTTTGAACAAATGCCTTGGGATGACCAAAGCCTTATGAGTATGTTACTGTCTCCATGCCTTGGCCTCACATGCTTGTTGTAAACGACTGTCCCTGTCATACAAGCAGTGTCCTTCATTTCCAGTCTTCCTTAAAACATGTCTGGTCACTGGGAAACATTGCCTTACTTGGAAATAGGTGAGGGTTGGCAACAAGAAGGGCATCCAGCTGTAGAAAATCCAACTCATCAAATTTTGTCCAACCCATGCAAGCATGGAAAAGCAGACGTTAAAACGGTGATGATGATCAAGATGATGGTGATGATGATTAACTAATCCTTTAGTTAATGTTTACTGATCCTTAAACGTAAAAGGTATTTCTATTTAGGGATAAATAAAGTGTAAAATATAAGAAACAAAATTTGATTGAGCAGATTTATGATGAAAGACAATCTAGCCATGACCATTCCAGTATATAAAACCAGCAATTTGGAGGGAAGAGTTAGTTGATTGCATTGACCCCAGTATTCAACTGGTACTTATTTCTTGAACCCTGAAAGGATGAAAGGCAAAGTTGTTCTCAACAGAATTTGAACTCGAGCATGCAGACAGATGAAATGCAGCAAAGCATTTTGTCCGGCATGCTAACATTTCAACCAGCTGGCCACCTTCTTTCATTTCTATATTTATTGACAGTAACCAAATCCAAAAACCGTGTGTTAAATATACTTGCTGCTCTCACTTTTTACTTTGGACTTTTTGGTAATATAAAGAATCCAGAAGATATTAAGAAATGTTTAATCCTTGAGCATTGAAACAAACCATATCTGGCCTCTCACACCAACCCCACAATGTCATTCTGAAAATGAACAGTTAGCTCATCAATATCTCAAAGCTATGAGATAATGCATTGTTAATTCAAAACAATCTGAATAAATGTTGTAAACCAATGTTAGACTGTTATAACATCCCCTCCGATACAGTAGTATAGTTAGTTGGACAAGTAAAGACAGGACTATCTATGACTGACTACTTCAACTGCTTGATGTCACAGTATCTGTAACGACTAGCACATACCACTCATCATGAGGGAGGGGTGTTCCATTATTGTCATTATCCCTCATAACATCTCCCTTTTTATGTTTTCTATTTTATTATCTTAGGGAATGTAATTTTATTTCTTTTTATTAACAATCATTTTTACATCACTCCACCTACCTTTTTTGAGTTTTATTTTTTCATACAGTTACACATTTAATATTTTTTTGCATTTGGTAGCCACTTCCAGGAACTCCCTATATTGAACCCTGATGCACAAGTATCTGGGTTCAATTATTTGTCGTGGCATTGGTACTTGAAAAGTATCATATAACCATTCTATTGGTTCTTCCATTCTCTCGGGTTCATTCTCAGCGAATCTGTTTTTTAGTTGATTCCCATGTCTCTTGTATACCCCTTTTCTTCCTTTTACCAAATATAGCATTTTTCCAATGCGTTTGGTAATCACGCCATCTTCCCAACTTTGATTTCCATTCTTATATGCCCTAACAAATACATTTTCACCAATTTTGAAATATCTTGCTGTATTATCCATTGCAATTTTCCTTTTCTTGTCAGATGGTAATTTGTCAAAGACTGATTTTATTTTCCTCACAAACACCAGTTCCACTGGTGACATACCTACTGGTGTGTTTGGATCTGATGTCACATGGTATACTCTTAAGAATTGTTGTAGAGCCACCTCGTCCTTGACTTCCTTATTCAATGTTTTTAAAGCTCTCTTGAATGTATCAGCAAAGCATTCTGCTTGTTTGTTAAATCTGGGAGGGCATGGCACCATACTTACATGTTCAATGGCACCAAGGTTACATGTTCTATGAAGGTTTTACAAAACTTTTTAAACTTGAAAGACACAAATTGCATTCCATTGTCAGACACTATCATGTCTGGAATGCCATACCACACCAACAGCTCATGTAGAAAGTTTGTTGTAGTTGAGGGGGTTGGCTTTTTACACTTACGAATTTCTGGCCATTTAAAGAATCTATTTACTGCCATTAAGTAGTGTGAACCGTTTAAGGGACCAGTAAAATCAATGTGTAATCTTGACCAGGGAACATCTACTTTTGGCCAAGGCTCACTTTTTATCATCAGTAATTTTGCTGATAGGTCACATCCTCTGCAACCTTTCACTAAATTTTCAATTTCTCTATATTCTAGCATGGTTTCTGTACATGTCACCTTACTGTTGTGCACTAATAACCGTGTGATATACAACACGACAGAACAGGGTAAGGCACCAACTGTCTCCACTTGATGTATTCCCAAATACTCTGTCAACAAATGTAACCAATCCAAAACAACTCTTAACGAACCATAACAACTTCTCAAGAATTTCCTGTGACTCAACAAACTCATGAACGACACCTTTTGACTTCCTGCGATTTCTCAGGCAAACACGCTGCTACTTTTATGAGTTTGGCTAGTCCATTCTCACAGGGGGTGTCATGATTCTCACCATAACACTCTATCAATTTTTGGCCAGTACACGTAGCTATACATTAAAATTTTCATCCTTGAAATACCAGGATGTCCAACATAGAATTCCCTCAACATTTTCTTTTGCAGTGTTTCTGGTATTACTACTCTCTGGGCATACATCAGTACACCATCACAAATTGAGTATAGGTTCACGTCTTGCTTTTTTTTCACACCAATTCTGTTCCTATTTACTTTTCCTGTCTACTGTATTCTTTTCATTTCTGTCATGAATTTGTTCATTTCCACATTTCATTTTATGTCTTCTAGTGTCACTGGTAATTCACTTGACAATCCCACAATACATTTTTTATTTCTTCTTCTGCTGTTAAATGGCTCACAGTGTTTTGGTGTCGTTCTTGACAAACCATCCATATTCCCTAGTTTTTTCATGGTAAATATTCCATTTTGTAGCCATATTTCCATTATGTGGTGCCCCACTGCTGTTATCTATTCCCTGAGTGTGTTGATATTCCTTTTTTAGAACTATATATTGACAGTAGTGGGCAATGATCCATTTGAAGAGAAAAACTTCTTCCATGAATAAATCTATGGAATTTTTTCACACTGAATATAATTGCTAATGCTTCTTTTTCTATCTGACTATAGTTCCTTTCAGGTGGTAATAACAATTGTGACACATGGGCTATAGCCCTTTTACTCCCATCATCATATTTGTACAGAATCACTGCTCCTACACTGTAATCATTCACATCTGTAGCCAATATAATATCCAGCTTCAAATCAAAATGCCTTAACAATAAGTTTGATGTTAAAATGTCTTTTAATTTGTCAAAATGCCTTCTGGCGTTTATCAGTTCTGCACCATTTCAAATTTTTCTTTAACAAATCATTTTGTGGGGCCTTTACATTGTGTATATCGGAAATATAAATTTGATAGTAATTTACTAATCCTAAAAATGCCTCCAAGAGTTTTAATTTTGAGGAGAATTTCCCTCCATTTAATTTTGCAAACACTTCATCAGGACTTGGCAATAGGTAGTTATGTGAGATGAAGCAATCCTTCAACCCCATTGAAAAATCTGTACAAACTCTGAACTTATTATTTTTCTTTTTTACATAGAAAGTAGGTGCTGACCAATCTAAGTGGTCTGTCTTCTTGATTATTCTTAGACTTTCGAGTCTTTCAATTTCCTTCTTTACCTGTCCTAGTATCCAATTTTTCGACAACGGAAACATTCCATTTCCTGATTTTCACCCTGTTTGTTCTGTATTTTAGTACACACATGATTTCTAGTCTGCCTGTTTCACACTTGTTTCACTTGGGAGCAATCATTATGTTCAATTCTGTGTTGTGTCTTAAATTTACTGTTCTTTTACATTCTTCTGACTCTTGTAAGGTTACAGCTTGGTTTTGTTCCAGCTTAGCGAGAATTCTTGTTCTTACTTCTGCATCATTTTCTACAGTTAGTTCCCGAGTAAATATCAGGCACTTGAACATGTCTGCTGCTAATCTGTCCAGCTTGAACTTTTCACTTTCCCTATTAACTCAACCAGCATATATGATGTAATCCTCCTGGTTGTTCTAGGATCAAACATTTCCACCATGCATCAAACAACGAGCTCTTATTGCTAAAAATTTTACAAAATATGTCTATTATATTTTTAAAGTTTATGTCAGAAGGTTTCTTCAGAAGTACGATAGTTGCTGTAATGCTCATTTTCTCTTGCTGACAGTTTTCTTAAGATTAGAATTGTTTTCATATTGTTGTCCCAATCTTTGCCCTCTTTATTGAAGATCTGTTCATATTTTCTACAGTAGGCCTTGAAGGTAACTCCTTCATCTGGCTCATACTTAAATTCCATTACCGAGTTTGCAACATAATCTGGCGAGAACATCGTTTCAGCATTTTTCAATGACTTACTGTTCTTTAATTGTAGCATTTGTTGCTGTAATAGTAATTGTTTTTGTTATTGTTCTTGCAGTTCTTGCAGTTGTTGTTGTTTTTGCAACTCAAGCAAACTGGCCAACAATTCTTTCAAACACAAAAGTCATTTGTGAGTTTCATAACTCCGTGAGAGTTTGTTAATTCCTCATTGCCACCGTTGTACTCCAACATTGCAGTGTTATGACGTCCACTTCGGTAAAGCAGTATAGTTAGCTAGACAAGTAAAGGCATGACTGTCTATGACCAGCCTTGCCGACTTCTCAACACATCACAGTATTTGCAACAACTAGCATGTACCACTTGTCACGTGGGAGGGGTGTTCTATTATTATTATTATTATTATTATTATTATTACTATTTTCTCCATAACAATAAATATGCATAATGCTTGATTCATTCCCACTGCGGGGCACGTTGGGTGAGAATCTTCTACTGTAACCTCAGTTCGACCAAGGTATTGTGAGTGGATTTGGTAGACGGAAACTGAAAGAAGCCCAGTGTGTGTCTTTGTGTCTGTTTGTTACCTGCCACTGCTTGATGACTGGTGTTAGTGAGTTTATGTTCCTGTAACTTAGCTGATCAACAAAATGGAGCGATAAAATAAGTTACCAGGCTTTAAAAAAGTGAGAAGCACTGGAGTCGATTCATTTGACACAAAAAGACCTTCAAGGTGGTGCCCCAGCATGGCCTGACTCATTAGACTAAAACAATTAAAACATAAAAGATATACCAATCCTATTAACAAAACAAAATTCAAGAAATCTTTATCAGAACAAATTAAACTTGAAGAAACTTACCAATTTCATTTTGGCAATACACAAGAAAAGTTCCAGGTTTTCTTCCAGGAGAGACATATACAATATCTAATTTTCCTTTCTCTTCCAAAAGATCAATTAACATCTTTTCAGACATGTCTTTGTGGCCATTTGACACAATCATAGCATCTTCTTGCCAAACTAGATCTTTATACCAGTTCACACGAAGGTCAAATTTGTTTATATTATGGACCTTCCTTTGGACAACATTTTCTGCATCTGAAAATCAAAATAGCAGAAGAAATTGAGAATATAATGTCATTATTTATGAGTGGAGGGCATGGTTGTACTGGTGTTGAAGTGTAAAACCAGGTCAGACACATTCTGACCATAAACACCCCCAAGTGTCCTTCCTTGTTTAAGATGTTAGGTGTTACATGAAGAAGATTTAACTGCCTTTTCTAGCAGATCAAGTCATCACTTAGAGGCCCTTTTGTTTACTCTATAGCCGAGAGGATTATGAGGTTCCCTGTACAATTCCTGGTTCTAGTTCAATCCCACTGTCCAACAGCACCTTGAGCAAGTATCTTCTACCACAGCCTCAAGATGACCAGGGCCTTGTGACTGATATTTGGAAGAGAGAAACTGTGGGCATCACAAGATGTGTGTGTGTGTGTGTGTGTTTGTGTGTGTGTTTGTGTTTGAGAGGTATGACCAAAAGGCAATACTTGGAGGAGGCAGTACTCAATAAAAAGCTTTATAACTATCAGACCATTATGTAAATAGAGAAAGGTTCTTCAGATTTGAGGTGACCTGTTGTCATTAAACATCAAGACAACATCCCTGCTGATTAATATAGCAAGTAATAATTATGTTGATGATGATGATGATGTTGATGATGATTTCTTTAATTTGCCACAGGAGCATAAGTGAAGGGCAGGGGCATTACTAGGACATTTTACAATCTGTGTGTGGTGGAGGGGGTGTCACATAAAGGCTGAAGGGAAAGAAAGCATCAATCAATGAACCCCACAGATCCAGGATCACCTTGACCATGAAGGGCACGATCCCTCACCCCACTGTTGTTCTCCACTCACCAGGTGCATGCTTAAAGGAACTCCATTCACCCTCATCATTCTTACCAGTCGGCCACCTTCCCTCTGCACCCTCACTTTCTTTTCCGAGTGGAACTTTTAAAAAAAAGTGATGAGGTCTTGACCGAAGTGGAAGGTGTCTTTCCTGAATTTTTTCAACCTCGTCCACCACACAACCCCTTTCACCGTAGCCTCTAGGGAGAGAAACATCATCTGCCCTGCTTTGTTAAAGGTCAGTGATGGGGCAATCCTCAAAACAGACTCAACTCATAGTCAGATCCTTCCTACATGTGTCAACAGCTGTTCAACATGACTCTGCAGATCAGAAATGCTTGGACACTGTATGAGGGCATCTCAGCCAGTCCCATCCATAGAGTTTATGCCAGCACTGCTCATGCAGTAGCCAGACCAAGAGTTTCTGGAAACTACCTATGTTAATTCCTGGCCTGAAAGTCCTCCAAAGCAGACCATCTGGTTCGTCCTTGTCAACGCCTAATGTTTTCCTGAGAATGTCATTGCTTTAACCCGCCAATATATTTCTATATATTGCTAACATAGAACTTCCATGACCACAATACTTGATTGGCAGTGAATGCCAGATGACATTCCAAATGCCAGGTGTCTAATCCTGGACTTTTTTCTTGATCCAGGACTGCAGCTTCCATCCATCCTCCCACACACACACACACTTGTTCATGCTAGCATAAGTTAGCTGGAGACTTTGATTTAAAAAGGATTTCACAAACCAATATTCTGAGAGAGGGAACATGTGTTTCTCTATCCATATTTTATGCCTCCATTTCCTGTATCCTAGTTTGGTAGACTCTCTTCTGTCATAACATTCCGTTATGGCCCTATTGCCATTCTGTCGAATAAATGACCAAGTCCACCTCGATGTACAGTAGGACACAAAAGGCTTTTTCTTGGGGATTCAGTGTTGTGATGATAATCTTTATTTGGCATTTCACTCATAAAGAGGGACTGTGGTGTTACAACCAAAAGGCACCATCTCTAAGGCAAAGGAGACCTTCCTCCTGTTGTCGTAGACCTAACCCAATAAAGGGGACCTCTCTATCTTCTCTGGTCTCGGTGGGTACACATTATCATTACTGCTACTATCATGGACCAGTAGCACAGTGTACAACGATGTGACAATAACAATGCTGTTATTAATGATAATAAAGGAATACTGTCTGGATGGTCATTGATTCTGAGACCCTCCACTTTTTGCCAGGTTTCGCTTTTTGTCCGGCATTCATCTCACAAAGTATCCACTGTGAGGTTGCTGGGTTTGTCCCTGATGGCCCGTCTTTCATGGATATTGATCGATTTCTGGCCTACTACCATGGCTGCACTTTGATTCCTATTTCACTCCACCACCACCACCACCACCACCATACTCATTTGATATTGAAAAAATCCTATTGTGTTTTTATAATTAAATACTAGCAGAAAGACCACCCTCCAGATGGTTTTCTGCTTAACCCTTAATAACATGTTCACATTTGATTCCCAATTCTAATAATTTTTATATTTTACGTCTAATTATTCCTTTGTATAAGTGCTCCCTTGCTTAGCAAATATTGCTTTCATTATTTTATCACAGCCATAATCTCTCGTTTCTAAACAAACATCACGGTAGTCCAACAACAAAAGGAAGAGCACTTTATCAAGTTTTACCTTCCCTTCCCCTCAAAGCAACATACAGATTTCAATTCAGTAGCCCATCTATAAGCCTTGCAGTGTGTGTGAGAGAGAGAGAGAGTGAGAGAGAAAACATTGCAAACAAAGAATGAAAAAAAATTGTATAAATAAAAAAAGCATTACTACAGATGTATATGCCCTCGACTTTGTTGCCTCATGACATTCAGAAAAATGGATGTGTTTTAATAAAATTTTCTACAAATACTGCATAGATGTTGTGGCTTCAAAGTATATAGGGATTTATGGGAAATAATTTTTCTGAAGGGATGGAAAGAGGAGTTTCAGAAGATTCACAGTCTGACTTTTTTCCCTCATAACTTTCATGAAGATGGGTATCTTTTAATGAAATTTTATACAAATCCCTTTCAAACGGCAGAGATTACAATTATAAAGAAATTTGTGGGGAAAATTTTTTCAGGCATTTTCCCCATTTTTTTTTAAGCCACAGCCTTCGAAATGATGGGGTTAAGGGAGGGGTATATTCGTATGAAAATGTTTTGAAAACTCTCTTTTTTACACCTCCCTCCCTCAACATCCCACACCAGACCTGTTTTGGCCAATATTTTTTTCAAACTTCAAAACCATTGGAAGAGCATTTTCAGCAAAAAAAAAAACAAAAAAATTGTTAATATTTTCAGAGGAAAAAGTCAGTGATTTAAGGGCAAATTGGCTGTTGTTTCTAGCACATCCAAAGACAACCCTCCTCGTTTCGTTCTCTATCACTCTCACATGTGTTGATACTTTTCAATATTTTCTCCCCATAAATAAATTTATATGCTATAAAACAAAATTCTAAGAAATTATGAATTCTTTGCGACTCCACTCCCTGCCCCTGATTGTTTCTGTTTAGAATTTAAAAAATTGGAGAGCCTGAGAAGGTCATTGGTGGCATTTATTCACAGTAATTAAAAAAAATTATGGAGATGTACTTGCATAGCAAGTGACTTGATCTGAGATCGTTTCCTGGAACAAAAACAATTGCAATGTAGAAGATGTTTGTAAGCCATTCAAGAACACAGAAAAACCGTTAGTTTCACAGCACTACTTAAATACAGAAGTCCTGATGCATCTATGTAATGATATGAAGGGGAGGGTTAGATTTTAGGGTTAGGGTTAGGGCTAAGGTGTCATTACACGTCCACACAGCACACATTTTAAATGTTTTGTAACATCTGTATTAAAAGACTACCATTAAGGGACCTCTGTATTTAAGAACTACCAGTTTTTCTTCAACATTAAAATTTCATTTGTGTCTTTTAGTACTTTTTGTCTTTTAATAATTATTACATACTTAATTAATAAGCAGCTTTTTCAATTATAATATAGATCATTAGGACTTATATAAAAATTGCTAAGATATTTTGTGTACTGTATATAACCAATTCCTTAACAACTAAATTCTATGGAAAATGAATGGTCACAAGTAAAATGAGTCATAAATATACAAATATATCATCATCATCATTATCATTTAGCGTCTGCTTTCCATGCTGGCATGGGTTGGATGGTTCGACTGAGGACTGGCTAGCCAAAAGGCTGCACCAGGCCCCAATCTGTTCTGGCAAGGTTTCTACAGCTGGATGCTCTTCCTAATGCCAATCAATCCAAGAGAGTAGTCGGTGCTTTTTACGTGCCACCAGCATTGGCGCCAGTCAAGCAGCACTGGCATTGACCATGCTTGAATGGTTCTTTTTAATTGCCACCAGCATGGGGGCCAGACAAGCACCACTGGCATCGACCATGCTCGCATGGTGCTTTTTACGTGCCACTGGCATCGACCACGCTCGAAAGGTGCTTTTTAATATAAGGTAGTACTTTAGTGTTAATTTCTTTAATGCAAGTCTGGTGGTTGGTGCTGCTCTGCTAGTTTTAAAATATTCTCCTCTTATGTTGTCAATGATAATGGAAGATCACATTTTTCTACAATGTCGATTTGCTTACGAGCTTTTCACAGTAAGTTAGTGACATGGCTGAAACCAGATCCAACAAGGTAAGACAAGGGAAAAGCATCCCCCACCAGAATAGTGGATACTTTGTAGCAGTGTTATTTTTTTTTACCATACATTATGTTCTCCATCTTTAAAAATCTTGCCTGAAATATTTCATCACTCTGCAATTCAATGAGATTCTCCTGCAAACAGACACCTACATAGAGCAACATTAACTTCAAAATGAAATGTCACCCAACACAGTATATTTAACTTCAGCAGGTCATTAAACCGAGCTTGCATATCATTAGGCAAGTTTTTCAAATGTTCAGTAAATAATACAAGGTCACCATCATGCAGATTACTGTTAACTGATTCCAAACAATGAGATTGCAATAATACACAACATACAATATTTATTTTCTAGAGCTGTACTTTCCCCAGAAAAGCAATAATAGCTCATTTGGAGGATAGGAGATCAAAGTTTTCTCCTCGAAGCTTTTTGTCAGATATATTTTATCCGTTACTCAGATATATATTTATCAGATTATCTCGGCTTATGCCCCTCAGCCAGGGCTATCTGATGAACAGAAAGACCAATTTTATGACACCTTCTTACAGACTACTTTGTTGACAAATGACAGAGACCTTCTCTTTGTGGCTGGTGACTTCAATGAGCATGTTAGACAACATGCAGGGGGCTTCTATGATGGCTATAGATTTGGTTCCTGGAATGAGGAGGGAACAAGGATACTGGAGTTCTGTGATGCAAATGATTTTATGGTCTGTAATACTAACTTCAAGAAACCTGCCAGTAACCAATTCACCTACCGGTTGGGTGGAAGCGCTAATCAGATTGACTACATCCTCACCAGGAAACAGGAAAGATGGCTACTTATAAATGCCAAAACCATCCTAGGTGAAGAATACACCCCCAGAGCATAGGTTAGTAGTTAGTGACTTTAGGATCAGGGCTAAATAGATGCCCAGAAGATATCCAGCATGGAAAAGAAGGGTCTGGAAGCTTAAGGATACTGTGAATGGACAGAGATTTAGAGACGTATTACTCAAAGCTTTTGACGAAATAGAGGAGGATATAGCATCACATAATGTGGAAGACAACTGGAGGTTCCTATGGGACAACCTGTTGAGGGCCACTGACCAGATCTGTGGATGGTGCAAAGTCCCCTCTCTTCCTAAGGTAATGTGATGGTGAAACAACAATGGAGTTGACAAGGCCATTAGGGACAAGAAACAGGTATGGAAAGGCTGAAAGAATGGCGGTAGCAGGGAATTATATCAGATTGCCAGAAGAGAAGCTAGGATACAGGTTTACTTAGCCATAGGAGTAGATAAGAAATAAAATGTGCCAATGTTCTGCATTGAGAGGACCAAAGACTTGAGGTGTTTCATGTTGCAAGACAATGCATGAGAGAGAATTGAGATCTCATAGGAGAGAAATGTGTCCGCATCGATGACAGCTCCCTTGCATTTAATGAGGCTGCAAAGTGAGAGATTTGGAAATGCTACTATGAAAGGCTGCTAAATGAAAAGAATGAATGAGAGGAAGAGAGTCTGCCAAATGTTGACCCAACAGAGAAACCAGCTATCCAAACTGACAGTATCTTGGTAGGTAAAGCAATTAAGGCTATAAAGCCAAGGAAAGCCCCCAGCCCATAAGAAATCACCGCAGAGATGCTTTAAATATATGGCGGTGTCGGCTATAGTCTAGTCACCCGTATAGTCAATTAGGTGATACATTAAGGAGTCATACCTAATGGCAACATGTTTTTTCAGAGGCATACAACTGGTTTCAATTGTCTTAACAGCTGCATAAATTAAATTTTTTAAAATTCAGTGAGATCTGGGTTTAGTTCTTGTATAATTTCTTTTATTACATAGTTTCCAATTTTAATTTGTTTTCTATTTTGGATTGTATTTCAGGGTCTATGAAATGGTTCTCTATCAAGCATTTTAGTGTATCTTACAACCACAAGCTTATTCAGGATTTTCTGCTTCAGTTCTTCAGTAAATGTGCAGTCTTCAAATACTGTTTCTTTACCACTTTCCTTGTTATCTTTCTCAGGTTCATTCCAATTTATTTCTCCAGATGTTTTCGTGTTCTGGTCAGATGGTAGTCTTTTAATTCAGAATCGTGGAGAGTTGCTCTCTTCGTCTGGTTCTTCATTTCTTTTCTGTCTTATATTTAAGTCATTTTCCACTTCATGCTTCATTGCGGTTATTTCACTATCTGCGAGTCTTTTATTTCTGAAGATATCTCTCCTAACATTTGCTAATTTGTTTTCCTCCAAATATAGTCTGCTGTCTTGATTTCATATTCTCCATATTTGATAAGAGTGTGTGGTGTCTTTCTCTTCAGATGTCTTGCCTAATGCATAGTAATAGGCATATATTACTTCTGTATACTCTTCTTGAGTCCATTCTTTCTGTGGTGCTGGACTTGGCGGGCTCACGTCAGGGCAGTTCCCATTCAAATGACCATCCAGGTTCATATTCAGAGAAGAGTTTGTGCCAGTGTGTCTTTATAAGATTGTTTGTTGTGATGTGTTATTTTTATGGGGCTATGCATTTAAATGCCTTTTTTTTATGTTTAGCATAGTTAAATGTATATAAGTTTTTTCCAGAAGGCTATTTAATTGAATAAAGTATTGTGTCTAAAGTTACTTCATCATCATCATCATCATCATCGTTTAACGTCCGCTTTCCATGCTAGCATGGGTTTACTTTATATTCTTAACAAACAAAACTATAAAAAGAAATTATCGATATTATAATCAATGTCTTAACTTTAGAAGAGGATATCGATAAGGTGTTGAATTGTTCGGTCAAAAATTGGCAAATACAATTTTTATGTGCAATATTCCTTACGGAAGATTTAAAAGGACAAGTTCCAAAATATTTATACATTTAAAATATCTTTTATTTTTTGCTAATAAAGAAATATTTATTTTATAATTTACATAACACAGTAAAGGCATGCAGGTAGACGGTTAATAAATAAATCCTATATTATTTGGCATTTAAATATGTCTAGTATTAAATCTACGAGAGTGTAGATTATTTAATTTACACTTGCTAGTTTGTTATCCTTAACTAATTGAAAGGAAGGATTTTAATATGACATAAATGCTTAAGTGACATTATGAAACATCAAAATAGATATTTCTCGCTTATAGCATAAAGGTTGAAAATGAGTGATTGAGTGACAAAGTTTCGTGTGGCATCTTGAAGATCACTAAAAATCCCGTAACATTTTTGGTTTTTATATCCTTCTACCGAAGGTTCTTGGAGTTTCTAGAAGCATCTTAAACCTTAGTTTTTGAACAAAAATGGATAAAATTCAAGAGGACTTTTTGTCTATATGTTAAACTGACCAATGATGACTCTAACATTATTTCATTGATCTAACTCGTTTTGCGCCAATGGAATATTTTATTGTGCTAACAAACTAATCTGCCTGGATTTTTGAATAGATGTCTTTATTAGTGTCACTACATACAGTTGGCTGCCAGAAATTTAGAAATTTCGATATATAACAATACATTTGCATTATATTTCTTCAAAGTCCTAATAAGTAGGAAGGTAGAAAAAAACACAAACCCCTTCAGGTAGATGGCCCTGCTCAATATGTAGAAAAGACGTCGGTAGAAACTCTATAAGATGCAGCCAGTGCAAGCTATGGACACATAAGAGGTGCAGCAATATCAAAGACAGGTTAACTAAGAAGTTAGTTTTTGTATATGGCAGATGTTCAGGTGCAATAAACACTGTAAACAAACAGGAAACAACTTCTGTCTCATTCCAGGGAGAAAAACTAGAGGTAGTTGATAGCTTCCGCTATCTGGGTGACCAAGTTAGTAATGGGGGTGGGTGCGCTGAAAGTGTAGCTGCTAGAATAAGAATAGCCTGGGCAAAGTTCAGAGAGCTCTTACCTCTGTTGGTAACAAAGGCCTCTCACTCAGAGTAAAAGGCAGACTGTATGACGCATGTGTATGAACAGCCATGCTACATGGCAGTGAAATGGGCCGTGACTGCTGAGGACATGCGTAAGCTTGGAAGGAATGAAGCCAGTATGCTCCGCTGGATGTGTAATGTCAGTGTGCATACCCGTCAGGGTGTAAGTATCTTGAGAGAAAAGCTGAACATAAGAAGCATCAGTTGTGGTGTGCAAGAGAGACGACTGTGCTGGTATGGACATGTGGCAAGAATGGATGAGGATAGCTGTGTGAAAAAGTGCCACACCCTAGAGGTTGAGGGAACCCATGGAAGAGGCAGGCCCAGGAAGACTTGGGATGAGGTGGTGAAGTACGACCTCCGAACATTAGGCCTCACCGAGGCAATGACTTGTGACCGAGACCTTTGGAAATATGCTGTGCGTGAGAAGACCTGGCAAGCCAAGTGAGACCAAAATCCAAGGCCTCTGCCAGGGGTGTAGCCAGCCCACTTATGCGTACCTTTCCTTCATTGGACACTAAACTCCGCTTGCGAAGACCTGTTGAGGCAACTGAAATCGAAATCGAACTAAATTTTTAGACTGGCACCCATGCCAACGTCTCTTTCATCGAACACTAAAATCGGCTTGCGAAGACCTGTTGGGGCAAACCAAAGCAAAATCGTGATGGCACCACCGTTCGAGCATGATTATTACCAGCATCGCCTTCCTGGCACTTGTTCCGCAGCGTCGCATTCCTGGCACTTGTGCCGGTGGCACATGAAAAGTCATTCGAGCGAAATCGTTGCCAGTGCCACTGGACTGGCTCCTGTGCAGGTGGCACGTAAAACACTATTTTGAGCGTGGCCATTGCCAGTTACGCCTGATTGGCCTTCGTGCCAGTGGCATGTAAAAGCACCCACTGCACTATCGGAGTGGTTGGTGTTAGGAAGGGCATCCAGCTGTAGAAACTCTGCCAAATCAGATTGGAGCCTGGTGTAGCCACCTGGTTTCACCAGTCCTGAGTCAAATCGTGCAACCCATGCTAGCATGGAAAGCGGACGTTAAACGATGATGATGATGATGATTTAGTCATCCATAGCCATCTTTTTTCTCTATCTGTCTTATCTTCAACATCCATATGAAATTGTCCATGTATTCTTTTCTTTATCCACCTATTTTCAGTTTCATTCGTTTTCAATTTCTTGTATAGTGCTTTATCTTTGCAATCTTTCATCCTACACAAGCCTGACCTTCTTACTTCTAATAATAGTGGTTCTGTGGCATATTTCTTCTGCTCTAATGCTGTGTTCACATGCAATAAGTCCTCTTCTCCCACTTTTTCTTGGTACATACAGTCTGCCTGTGTCACTTTTTGGGTGGAGTATCCCATATCTAGTTAGAAACTTCCTTGTCTTTCTGTCTAAGCTGTTTAGTTCGTCTACAGTCCATGAAATTGCCCCTGCTCCATATCTAAAAAGTGAAACCACCCAGGTGTTGATAGCTTCCATCTTATTCCGTCACTTTATTTTCGCCTTAAGGATCAGTCTCAGTCTGCACAAGTACTTCACCTTAAATTTTTCTGTCATTTCTTTCTCCATCAATTCATCCATTTCCAAAATCCCCAAGTACTTATAACTCGTCTGTTCTATCTGCTTCATAACCTCCCCCAACGGTATTGATAGCCCATCCATACATCTGATTTTGTCTCTCTTCAATACTAACACACCACGCTTTCTCAGTCCGTACTCCATTCTGATATCAGCATTGAAGGTATACACCATATCAATAAGAGAACTGACTTGGGCTTCATCTTTACCATAAAGTTTGAGGTCATCCATGAATATAACAAATGGTTGACTTTTTGTTGGTGGCTTTTGAATACACACCCAGCTTTTGCTTTCCTCAGTATCAGTGTTAGTGGTATCAAGCACAGTACAAAGATCAGTGGGGACAGGCAGTCCCCTTAAAAGATGCCCCTCCTAATTTCTACTCTCCCTAAACTTCCGTATGCTGTCAGGTCCGTCTTCCAATTTGCCATACTTTTTCCAAGCAATCGCTCAACATTCGATGCAATCCCAAACAGGTTCATACACTCCATAATCCAAGAATGTGGGATCATATCGTATACCTTACAAGAGTTGATCCATGACATGGCTGAGTTACTTTTCCTCCTCTTTGCAGTCTCTAAGTTCAGATTCGTCTATCAGGAGTTGATCCTTGATACCTCTGCACTTAAACCCTTCTGCTCATGTGGCAGGACTCCATTTTTTTCCAGACGTTCGTACATTGACTCTGCGAGTATTCCAGTCAATAACTTCTACATAAGTGGCAAACAGGGTATCAGCCTGTAATTGTCAACTGCATTGCCTTTTTCGATGTTTTTCAGGCACAGCACTGTCCTACCCATTGTCAACCACTCTGGTGTTACTTGATCGGCATTTAACAAGGTGTTGAGTTGTGCAGCTATTCGTGCATGACATTCACCACATCTTTTGATCCAGTAACCTTGAACTCCATCTGGTCCCGGGGTCTTCCAGTTGCTCATTTTTCTGCTGATTTCCTTCACTTCCCTAACTGAAATGACTAGTTCTGCCTGTTTTGGACAGACTACTGTTTGTTTCAGTTCTTGCAACCATTCAGCATCCTTCTTGTGTTCCTTGTCTTTGCTCCAGATGTCACTCCAAAACCTTTGGCTTTCAATGTTATCTGGTATCAACTCTTCATCTGTACACCCTCCATTTCTTTCTTTATAGAATCTCTTCTGATCTACTCTGAATAACCTATTCTGGTGGTAACCCTTCATTCTTTGGTCGTACCTTACCATCTTTGCTTTCTTTGCAACGAGGCACTGTTTCAGTTCCTCCTTTACCACTTTCAGGCCCTTTCTTTCAATATTATACTTCCTGTTCAGTGCCTTGTATTTTTGTTCACTTTTAAGCTCCCCCTTCTCTTTTCGATCCAACACAGAGATTTCCTTTGAGAGCATATCTGACCCTGCCTGGATTCTTCTTTTTCCACCATGGATCTTTTCTTTGTCACTCCCATTATGTTTCTTTTTCTTGACATCAACAGCCACGTTTTCTGCTACAACAACACTTGCTGCCTTCATCAAATTATTTGTTTCTCTGATGTTGTTTGTTCTGATGTATTTCAGAATTTCATTCACATTTTTCGTTTCTTGGTTCAATTTCCATTGGTCAACCTTTTTAAGGTTGCAAATAATGTCGCTATCGTTCTCCTGTATTCTTACCTTTATTCTGTCGTAGATTGCCTTTTGTTCATCTGTCATGTCACCATTAGTTTTATTGTCTTCTTTTAGATCATCTATTTGTCTCTCATCAAGTAAACTACCAATGCTTCTTTCCTGTGCTATGGGATTATTTTTATTAGTAAGAACTGCATTTTCATTCTTATCTCTGCTGCTATTTTCCAAGACCCATCTTTTGATAGCTTCGAACTCTACTCCTGTGAACCAACAATTTGTTCTTATTGCTCTAGCTTGATTGCATAGTCTTTGTTCCGTGAGTTGGAACAATCCCTTTTCTCTCCAATGATCATACATACGTTGTCGGTAACCCCTAATTTGAGCCCCATTTTCTTCTACCAGGTTGCTCGGGTAGTAACACTCCATGGCCACAGCATTAATTTGTTTGCTCCATCTGCGCCGTGTATGGTGGTCCCTTTCTGGATATCGAGAGGCTGGAGCCGGACCAGAATCCCTGAACCTTCTGGGTGTACCACTGTCACCATCAAGGGCTTCAGTTTAATTCCCACCGTTATTCACAATATTTTGTTTTGTCACTCATATGAAGTGGCCATTATCAGGTTGCGCAATTACCAGTGTTTTTATTGTGACACCATCACTATCATTATTAATCATCCCACGAGGAGGCTCCACCAGTTTCCTTTCATTATTATTATTATTATTATTATTATTAATCTTATCATCACTGATATCACTGATATTATTGTTTTTATGTGTAGTAGCATCAGTGGTCGCAGCAACAGTAGTTGGGGTGGAGGTAGTGGTAAGGGTGGTAGTTGGGCATCAGATACCTGTGCTATCATAATAGTAGTAGTTGTAGCATTATTATTGTAGTATTAGTAGTATTTAGTATTAGCAGCTGCAGCATATTATTTTTATTTTTATTTTTATCATTATCACCATCATCATGACTACCATTGTTGGAGGAAATAGTTGGGTAGCAGTTTGGTGAATAGATCATATACTACAGGTCTATAAATACAGTCGGCAGATGGTGGGGAAGTCAGCATAGGAAGTGTTCGTTTGTATGTCTGTTCAGAGAAAAAGGAACGGAAAGAAAAGGAAGGTAAAATTTTTTTCACAGATAATTGTAGATGTGAAGTTTTTAGAATTTACTGGAGACGATCTTTTGTCTGCCTGAAAAGAGAAAACTGTAGTGTTCTTGGAATAAAGAGGATGTTTGTATTTTCGAATACTCAGGGGGAGAGGGAAAATGGTAGGTATTCACAGAAGGTGTAGATATTAAAGTTTTTAAAGCAGATTGTTTATGTGTTCGAAAGCTGTAGGTATGTAAGTTCCTTAACTTATTTTGAGGGAAATTCAAAATACTCACAGGAAATTGTAGATATTCCAGTCTTTGAGAGTTATTTTTCAGTTGTCCTGCTGGGTTGTATTGGTGTGTTTCTGTGTCTTCAGCTGCTGACAGGTCAGAGCAGCGAAGAACACGTCGAGCTGCTGTCACGTCCTTATTACTATTACTATTATTATTAATGGCTGATGCCAGTTCCCCCAGACTGGCTTCCCATAGTGGCGGCACGTAAAAAGCACCATCCAGACGTGGTCAATGCCAGTACCCCCTGACTGGTGGCACATAAAAAGCATCCACTCTTGGAGTGGTTGGTGTTAGGAAGGGCATCCAGCTGTAGAAACATTGCCCGATCAGATTGGAGCCTGGTGCAGTCTCTGGCTCTCCAGACCTCAATCAAACCGTCCAACCCATGCTAGCATCGAAAATGGATGTTAATCGATGATGATGATGATGATGATGATCAGTATGTTCTGGGTCCAAATTCCGCTCAGGTTGAATTTGCCTTTCATTCTTTCGTATTCAATAAATTAAGTACGATTGAAACATTGGGGTTTATGTAATTGACTAGACTCCCCACCCAAATTTTAGGCCTTGTGCCTTTAGTAGAAAGGGTCATTGTCATTATTATTATTATTATTATTATTATTATTAAGCCGGTGAGTTGGCAGAATCAATAGCATGCTGGACAACATACTTAGCAGTATTCTGTCTGTAGCTGAGTTCAAACTCCGCTGCGGTTGACTTTCTTCCTTTTGGAGTTGATAAAATAATTAACAGTTGAACATTGGTGTTGATGTAATTCACTCCTTATCCCCTTCCCTCAAATTGTTGCCCTTCTGGCAAAATTTGAAACCATTATTGTTATTATTATTATTATTATTATTATTTTTGTTTGGTTCAGGTTCAGTTTTATTCCTGGTAGGATCTATGTGGGTAACAGGTTACTACCTGTAATCTCAGGTATGTGGGGATGCGAGTAGCCAGAAGGAAAGGGTAGTGACATCAACAGTCAAAGTGCCTGACTGGAATAGAAAGAGGGAGAGAAGAAGTGAGGGGTCATCCTCCTTTGGTCTGGTACATTCGCTGTGAATGGACGTCAGCAGAACGAGCTAGCAGGATTAGTAGTAGCAGCTGCTTATATTAGGTGCAATGGGTAGGGTACATGTTTTGACACTTGGTACAGCTGAACAGCCACCAATAAAAAGGTAGGTGAACTGTATCTTATTTTCCCACATTACAGTTCCCTCATACCACTGTATCCACAAGCCTTTCAAGTGCTTAAGACCCACCTGACGATCTTTCTTGTCCCTAAGAGGCAAACTTTCTATAGAAGCTCTACAGGAATTCTATTCCAATCTCCTTCGGCCATTTGTTTGTATCTTTGCTTACAGTTTCCAATATACCAATTACTACAAGCACAATCATCACAGTTTTCATGTTCCAAATTCTTGAAGTTTCAAATTTGAAAGGAGAAAATATTTTTTTCATTTTCGTCATCTTTCTTTATGATCTTGGAATCATACGAACATGATCGATCAATTAGTAAGTAACTTCTCTTTTCCTTGTCTATTATTGTTATATCTGGTCTGTTATTTTCTAATATTTTCTCCGTTTGAATACAAAAGTCCCACAAAATCTTACACCTCTATAACTCGAGTTCTCTTTCGGTCTGATGATCATGCCATGTGTTATGTGTCTCCAGTTTCAAATCCCCATTTCTGGCAAAACTTCCAGGGTAAAATTTTTATCACATGGTAAGGGCATGTCTTTTTGGACTTTGAACAGCTAGACAGCCAACGACAAGGAATGTGAACTGTATCTTATTTCCTTGCATTACAGTTCCTTTGTACCACAAGCTGTTTCAGCACTCGTGTATAAATATATTGTTCCCTTGTTGTCCCCTTCCATGAGATGGCAGCAAATATAAAGATCAGCAGAGGTGATGTCAGACCTTTCTATAGTGAAGAAGATATAGTGGCCTGGATCCATAAGATCAAGGTAGTGGCTAAGTTACAAGGCATTGATGATGTAGCAGGTCTCGTGGCCCTGTAAATGGAGGGAAGTGCATTGGCACTGTACCTTGAGGTGGACGAGGAAGACCAGTTGAGTGAGGTAAAGATCAATAAGCACTTGAAGTAAGCCTATACAAAGGGAATGTATGTCACGTTTGCTAAGCTGGGAACCGTCAGGTGGACAGGGGAACAGGTCGATGAGAATGACGCAGAGGTTCAGAGGCTGACCATGTTGTCCGATTTTACCAAGGAGGGTCTAGAGAAGGCGGCACAACTGACCTTCATAAATGGCTTTCATCATCATCATCATCATCATCATCATCATCATCATCATCGTTTAACTTCCTATTTCCATGCTAGCATAGGTTGGACGATTTGACTGAGGACTGGTGGAGCTCGAAGGCTACACCAGGCTCCTATCTGACCTGGCAGAGTTTCTACAGCTGGATGCCCTTCTTAACGACAACCACTCAGAGAGTGTAGAGGGTGCTTTTACGTGTCACCAGCAATAAGGCCAGTCAGGCGATACTGGCAACGGCCATGCTCAAAATGGTATATTTTATGTGCCACCCGCACAAGAGCCAGTCCAGGGACACTGGCACCAATCTCGCTCGAAAGTCCTTACACATGCTGCGGGCACAAGTGCTAGAAAGGTGACACTCAGCACAGGTGCCATTACAATTTCGCTTTCGCTTGCCCCAATAAGTCTTCACAAGCTGAGTTTCGTGTCCAATGAAGGAGACGACGTTGGCATGGGTGCCAGTCGTCAAGCAAATAATTAATTAATCAACTGGTTACTTGGTTAACCAATTGACAACTATTAAGGAAGTGAAAATGAATCAGTGTATATTGGTGTGACTGCAACAATTATCAGGCAGCAAGAAAATGGCAATGAGCAAGCCCATTATTCAAGCCCACGGATTGACACAAAACACTGGCTGGAAGGCAATAGTGATGGTAGCTGCAGAAGCCCATGACATAGTATGATGCTCAGTAAGGAATAAGAAAAAAAAAACTACCGTAAAGTAATAGCGACCATTCATGGGCCAGTGCTTCAAGTGCCAGGGACTGTATGGAGACAAAGCCCAGACTTATTTGCTATTGATACAGGCAGACTGGACTTATCACTCGAAATTGCAGCCAGGGACGTTGCTGCCTCTCAGACTTCCACCATAAACAAGTAGAGGCTCTCATGCAGTCACTGCCCATAGTTGAAGTCTTGGTTGGAGAAAAAGTGTTCAAAGCCTTTGTGGATACGGGCTGTGCAATGTGTCTTGTGAGCCCAAGGGTGACAAAAATGGAAGGGGATGAATAGATTCCACTATCCATTAACCTCTTTGGTAGCATTTTGGATGTGCCAAGTGCACCAATCACCAGAGAAACAATCGTCATCTCAGTCTTCCACAATCTCTTCATCTCTCTGGCCAGGTCTTGATATTTCTTTATTTCCACAATTCTTTAAACATCGTTTCTATTATTAGATTTATTTCTGTACTGCCCCCAGGGGGCTAAACATAGAGGGGACAAACAAATGGATTAAATCAATTACATCGACCCCAGTGCGTAACTGGTACCTGTTTAATCGACCCTGAAAGGATGAAAAGCAAAGTCGACCTAGCCGAAATTTGAACTCAGAATGTAATGGCAGACAAAATACTGCTAAACTTTTCACCCGTCGTGCTAACAATTCTGCCAGTTCGCTGCCTTGTTTCTATTATTATATTGCAAAGTCTTTGATCTGATACATGACACATTCATTTTCTGTTTGTTTGTTTTCTTGTATGCTATTGTGGATATTTGAGGCAGCAATATAAAGCAGGATGCCCTTCCTGTCACCAACCCATAACTATTTCCCAAATAAAGAATATACTTGGCAATAGAGAGACAACTCCAGACATGTTTCAGTGTTGAGACCTCTTCATTATAAAAGCGTAACCATGACAGCCAGATTGTTAATGATTAAAGAGTTTTAATGAGTGGACACAGAATGGTAGTGACAACTGGAAACAGAACAATGCTCTATATTTTCTCTATTGTACCTCGTTGATCGTACTTTAGCCTTTCAGCCCCTAGCATAACCCCTACATAACCCTTTCGGTTCCTCACTCCAATTAGTAGAGGGAGTTTGTTTTCCATTTCTTTTTCTGTCTTGGACATCACTTGGCAACCACACTAGTAATGATGGCAGGAAAAAATGCCTCTAGTCCACTCTGTAAAGTGGTTGGCATTAGGAAGGGCACTGAGCAATAGAAGCCATGCCAAAGCTGACCCTAGAGGTCAGTGCAGCTCACCAGATCCTGTCAAACTATTTCAACACATTTCAATATGGAAAATTGATGATGATGATGATGACAGTGGTGGTGGTGGTGGTGGTTAACATTGCTTTATATTAATCTATTGGGTTCACAGTAACTACATACGAACTGTCCAACCTATGCAAGCATGGACAACAGGCATCTGACGATGATGAAGATGATGTCTGTAAATGATTTCATGAAATAAAGAATATTTCTTCTAACCTTTTTCCGATTCAAAAGTGATAATAACTTTTCCAGAATCTTGGATCCGTTCTGGGATTCCTTTAATAGGTCCTCCATTTGATCTACTCTTGTTCTCAAAATAAGACCGAATGGCTTCCAAACGGAAATCAGTTGGGACTCCTGACACCAATATTGTTCTGCCCTCATCATCTCCTCCCATATTCAAGGTAGATATTTCTGCAAAATAAAACCAAGATTTAATGCTAAAAAATATCAGTTACTACTCACCATCCATGTAACAATATATGGCTATCCGCATCATAAACATCCACTTTACATGCCTGATGTAAACCTGAAATACATGTAGCCTTCAAACAGTCCAGATATGCTAGAAGTAACAGCCAAAGTTTTTCAAAAGTTCACCCAACTATTTTTAAAAGAGACAAATACACTTGCTAAAATTGTTTTGTCTTGAAAATATCTGCAAAGAAGTTATGGCATTCCTGATTGAACAATGCTAATTTCATTCACAGAAACAGGAGTTCTAACATATGTCCACAAAATCTGAACGAATCCAGCTTTAAAATCTTTTAAAAGATGATTTTCAATAAAACAGCCACACAAATGCCATCAAATAATGCCATTTAGTATGACAAACTTCACCTAAATACACATTTTCCAAACAATTCTTTCTTCTATAGGCACAAGGCCTGAAATTTTGGGAGAGGGGTTAATCAATTTCATCAACTGGTACTTATTTTATCGACCCCGAGGGGATGAAAAGTGAAGTTGACCTCAGTGGAATTTGAACCCAGAATGTAAAGACTGATGAAATGTCACTAAACATTTTGTCCCCATTTCCCAAACAATGACAACAACAGTAACAATAACAACCAAAAGTGCCAATCTTATAAGCCTGATTAATGCCACAACATCACATGGAATATGTTCAACAAAAACATCCTATACACCCTCTACCAACAGCCATATACACCACCAAGTAAACCACCACAACCTTTCAATAACATCCCACACCACCACCTGTTGCACATATATACCCAGCTACCACACATGGCAAACAACCACCCAACTCATACCCTGTCGTGTATGCACACTGACATTGCACATCCAGCGGATCATGCTAGCTTCATTTCTTGCAAGCCTACGTATATCCTCAACAGTCACAGCCCGTATTTCACTGCCATGTCGCATGGCTGTTCGAACACAGGCATCGTTCAGTCTACCTTTCACCTTGAGTGAGAGGCCCTTCATCACCAGCAGAGGTAGGAGCTCACTGAACTTTGCCCAGGCAATTCTTATTCTAACCGCTACACTCTCAGAGCATCCACCCCCACCACTGATTTGTAATGGAAGCTATTAACTACTTCTAGTTTTTTTCCCTTGGCATGTCATAGAATTTGTTTTCTGTACATCTTTAGTGTTTATTGCCCCTGTGCATTTACCACAAACAAAAACTATCTTCTCAGTTGAACTTCCTTTCATAATGCTACAACCGGAAGCAGGGTTCACTTAGGGGAAATGGTACCGGCCGATTCTAAGTATAGTCAAATTCGATGACGAATTTAGGAGGAACGAAGAGAGAGAAATTAGTGAGTTAAATTGGGTTACAGAAGTAGCTATCAGAAGATAATGTTCATTTAAAGTATTCATAGCAGATATGATGAGAAATTAAATATCCAAAAATAAAAAAAAAAGAACAAGAGATTATCTTAGCAAAATTACATGAAGTATTAAGGAAGAACAGAGGCTGAGAGAGAGAGAGAGAGAGAGAGAGAGAGAGAGAGAGAAAGAGAGAGAGAGAGAGATTAGGAGTTATATATTGAGGGGATGGCTAGCTGTTAGTAAACAATAGATATAAAAGTATTAATGGTGGATGAATGAATGTATGAAAGATCGAAAAAGAGGGAATCTTAAATTAGCAATGCATCGTTTGAGGACTGTTCAAGGTATATGAAAAGCCGTTAGAGCAACGAAACGGGCCTGGAGAAGTGGGGGTAGCAGGGAACTGTACCAGATAGCCAGGTGGAAGGCTGGGCGACAGGTATACATAGCCAAAAGAGAACCAGAAAAGAAGTTTGCCAATGTCCAGCGACATGAGGACCAAAAAACTGAAGTATTTCGGATTGCAGGACAGTATGTGAGAGAAAACTGTGATGTCACAGGAGAGAAATGCAACTGCATGGATGATGGTGCACTTGCATTTAATGATTCTGAAAAGAAAGAGGCTTGGAGAAGCCATTATGAAAGACTGCTGAATGTGGAGAATGAATGGGAGGAGGAGAGCCTTCCAAAGGTTGACCCAGTAGAGGGACCAGCTATCTGAATAGACAGCCCCCAGGTAGATAAAGCAATTAAAGGTATGAAGCCAGGAAAAGCCCCTGGCCCATCAGGAATCACTGCTGAGATGCTTAGAATATCTGGCAGCAGGGGTTATGACCTAGTCACCCATATTGTAAACCAGGTAGTTCATGATGGAGTCATACCCCATGACTGGCATAGCAACACTATAGTCAACTGCTACAAGAGTAAAGGTGACACTTTAGATAGAAATAACTAAAGGAGTAACAAACTGCTGGATCAGGTGATGAAGGTCACGGAGAGGGTCAAAGCCCAACTAATTAGGGAGAGAGTTTGCTTAGATGAGATGCAGTTCACTTTTGTGCTAGATAGAAGCACCACTGATGCTATATTCCTGGTACAGCAATGGCAGGAGAAATCCCTATCCAAAGATAAATCCCCATACTTGGCTTTTGTGGACTTGGAGAAAGCCTTTGACAGGGTCACTTGATCCCTTATCTGATGGGTGGCGCAGAAACTGGGGATTGACAGGTGGTTAATAAGAGCTGTACAGGCCCAGACAGGGATGCCGTTAGTAAGGTTAGGGTTGGCAATGAGAATAGTGAAGAATTCCGGGTAGAAGTTGGGGTCCACCAAGGATCAGCCCTCATCCCCCTCCTATTCATCATAGTCCTCCAGGCAATAACAGAGGAATTCAAGACAGGTTATCCCTGGGAGCTCCTCTATGCTGATGACCTGGCCCTCATAGCAGAATCACTACCAGAACTAAAGAAGAAATTTCAGGTGTGGAAGCAAGGTTTAGAGTTGAAGAGCTTTAGAGTGAATGTCGCAAAGACCAAAGTTCTAGTAAGTAGGAAAGCGAACACATCACACACCCCTTCAGGTAGATGACCCTACTCAATCTGTAGACAAGGTGTAGGTAGAAACTCCATAAGATGTCCCCAGTGTAAGCTATGGACACATAAGAGGTGCAGCAACATCAAAGGAAGATTAACCGAGAAGATAGCTCTTGTGTGTGGCAGATGCACAGGGGCAATAAACACCACAGATGCTCAGAAAACAGATTCCATCATATGCCAGGGGAGAAACTAGAAGTCGTTGATAGTTTCCGCTACCTAGGCGACCAAGTCTGTAGTGGAAGTGGATGCTCAGAGAGTGTTACCACTAGAATAAGAATAGTCTAGGCAAAGTTCAGAAAGCTTCTACCCCTACTGGTGACAAAGGGCCTCTCGCTCAGTGTGAAAGGTAGATTGTACGATGCATGTATGCAAACTGCCATACTTCATGGCAGTGAAACATGGGCCATGACTGCCAAAGACATGAGTAGGCTCAAAAAAAATGAAGCTAGCATGATCTGCTTGATGTGTAATGTCAGTGTGCATACTAGACAGAGTGTAAGCACCCTGAGAGAAATGCTAGACATAAGAAGCATCGGATGTGGCATGCAAGAGGGATATTTGCATTGGTATGGTCATGTACTACGGATAGATGAGGAGAGCTGTGTGAAGAAGTGCCACTCCCAAACAATGGAAAGAATCCGGGGTAGAGGGAGACCCAGGAAGACATGGGGTGAGGTGGTGAAGCATGACCTTTCAACGTTGGGCCTCACAGAGGCAATGATGAAAGACAGAGACCTCTGGAGATATGCTGTGACTGAAAAGACCTGGCAAATATATATATATAGGTTTATTTAGCCAGAGGGGAAGCAGATAAGAAAAGATTTGCCAATGTTCTGTGCCGTGAGGACCAAAGTCTTGAGGTATTTCGTGTTGCAAGACAGTGTAGGAGAGAGAATAGTGATGTCGTCGGAGAGAAATGTGTTCGCATGGATGATGGTACACTTGCAATAAATGAGGCTGCAAAGAAAGAGGTTTGGAGACGCCACTACGAAAGATTGCTCAATAAAGAGAATGATTGAAAGAAAGAGAGTCTACCGCATGTCGACCAAACAGAGGGACCAGCTATTCAAGTTGACAGTACCATGGTAGATAAAGTAATTAAGAGTATGAAGACAGGGAAAGCCCTCGGCCCATCAGGAATCACTGCAGAGATGCTCAAAATATCTGGCAGTGTTGGCTACAGCCTAGTCACCCATATTACAAACCAGGTGATACACGAAGGAGTCATACCCAATGACTGGTGTAGCAGCACCATAGTCAACTGCTACAAAGGTAAAGGTGATGCTTTAGATACAAATAATTACAGAGGCATCAAGCTGTTAGATCAGGTTATGAAAGTTACGGGGAGGGTCATAGCCCAACTAATTAGGGAGCGAATCAATTTAGATGAGATGCAGTTTGGGTTCGTGCCAGGAAAAAGCACCACTGATGCCATATTTCTAGTAAGACAGCTGCAGGAGAAATATTTAGCCAAGGATAAGCCTCTGTACCTGGCTTTCGTTGACATGGAGAAAGCCTTTGACAGATCCCCCAGATCCCTTATCTGGTGGTCAATGAGGAAACTTGGGATAGAAGAATGGTTAGTGAGAGCTGTGCGAGCCATGTACAGAGATGCTGCCAGTAAGGTGAGGGTTGGAAATGAGTACAGCAATGAATTCCGGTTAGAGGTAGGGGTCCACCAAGGTTCTGTCCTCAGCCCCCTCCTATTTATCATAGTCCTCCAGGCGATCACAGAGGAATTCAAGACAGGTTGCCCCTGGGAGCTCCTCTATGCTGATGACCTTGCACTAATTGCTGAGTCACTATCAGAACTAGAGGAGAAGTTTCAGGTGTGGAAGCGAGGACTAGAATCGGAGGGCCTTAGAGTCAACCTAGCTAAAACCAAAATCCTAATAAGTAGGAAGGTAGATAAAACACAAACCCCTTCAGGTAGATGGCCCTGCTCAGTATGTAGAAAAGGAGTAGGTAGTAACTCTATAAGATGTACCCGGTGCAAGCTATGGACACATAAGAGGTGCAGCAATATCAAAGGCAGGTTAACTAGGAAGTTAGTTTTTGTATGTGGCAGATGTTCAGGTGCAATAAACACTGTAAACAAACAGGAAACAACTTCTGTCTCATTCCAGGGAGAAAAACTAGAGGTAGTTGACAGCTTTCACTATCTGGGTGACCAAGTTAGTAGTGGAGGTGGGTGCGCTGAAAGTGTAGCTGCTAGAATAAGAATAGACTGGGCAAAGTTTAGAGAGCTCTTACCTCTGCTGTCGAGAAAGGGACTCTCACTCAGAGTAAAAGGCAGACTGTATGACGCATGTGTACGAACAGCCATGCTACATGGCAGTGAAACATGGGCCATAACTGCTGAGGACATGTGTTGTTTCGTAAGGAATGAAGCCAGTATGCTCTGCTGGATGTGTAATATCAGTGTGCATACCCGACAGAGTGTAAGTATCTTGAGAGAAAAGTTGAACCTAAGAAGCATCAGTTGTGGTGTGCAAGAGAGACGATTGCGCTGGTATGGACATGTGGTGAGAATGGACGAGGATAGTTGCGTGAAAAAGTGCCACACCCTAACAGTTGAGGGAACCCGTGGAAGAGGTAGGCCCAGGAAGACCTGGGCTGAAGTGGTGAGGCAAGACCTTCGAACATTGGGCCTCACCAAGGCGATGACTACTGACCGAGACCTTTGGAAATGTGCTGTGCGTGAGGAGACCCGGCAAGCCAAGTGAGACCTAAATCCAAGGCCTCTGCCAGGGGTGTAGCCAGCCCACTTATGCATACCTTTCCTACATTGGACACGAAACTCAGCTTGCGAAGACTTATTGGGGCAAGCGAAAGCGAAATTGGGATAGCACCTGTGCCCAGTGTCGCCTCTCTGGTACTTGTGCCCGTGACACGTGTAAGGATTTTTGAGCGAGATCATGCCAGTGCCCCTGGACTGGCTCTTGTGTGGGTGGCATATAAAATACACCATTTTGAGCGTGGCCGTTGCCAGTACCGCCTGACTGGCCTTCGTGAGGGTGACACGTAAAAGCACCCAATACACTCTCTGAGTGGTTGGCGTTAGGAAGGGCATCCTGCTGTAGAAACTCTGCCAAAGCAGATTGGAGCCTAGTGTTGCCATCCGGTTTCACCAGTCCTCAGTCAAATCCTCCAACCCATGCTAGCATGGAAAGCAGATGTTAAACGATGATGATGATGATGATGATATATATATATATATAAAGGAATACAAAAAATGGGACAAGAAGGCAAAACATCCAGACAGATGATGCAAAAAGGGACAACAAAACATTCAGAGAGATGATACAAAAAAGGGATAAGAAAAAACAAGGAGGGGTCATTCGGAGTTTTCTTTCCTCATTTGTATATATATATATGTATATATATATATATATATATATATATATATATATAGAAATGTTGTTGTACTTGGGGATGGTCATATTGCCAGTTTAGCCAATAAAAACACACGCATTGTATATTTGGTGTTAATTTGCTTCAGCTTTATATTACATTACATTACATTAATCCTATTTTGGCCAGAGTTCTTTCGTCACACTTCTGTGACCTCATCAGTGGTCCTTTGCTTTCTTCTTTCTTACGTGTGTCCCACCTTGCTAACTATTAGCCATTTTGTATTTTGTATTCCTATTGTATGTGTCTACGCATGCGTATCCCTGAATGTGTGTCTATGTTTTGTAAGTGCATGTGTGTGTATGGGGAGTGCCTGTATTATCTATATCCTCTGTTAATACATGTTTGTTTGTTTTTGTTTTTATTTATTTATTTGTTCATGTGTTTATACCTACTTTTTTGTATTCAATTTAATTTTGTTAACGTATGTAGTATTTAATTCCATTTGTTTATCTATGTATTGTATTATATTTTGTTCATTTTGTTATCGGTTTATGGGGAATTTATTGTCATATGTTGTGGTTTGTTAGGGGTGTGTGTTAGTGTTCCATTCCAGTTTCCTATTCAGGCTAGATTTATCTTCGATTATGTGTGTAGCTTCTGTAATTTGTCTAAGTGCTGCGTCTCTGCTATGTGTGGATAAGATTTTAATTTCTATGTTGTTGAGTGAGCCTCCATGTTCTTGCTCAGTGTGTTTTGGCTAAACTGGCAATATGACCATCCCCAAGTACAACAACATCTGTTTCAACACACAATTTCACATCAAAAATCTTGCAAAACAAATATATATATATATATATATATATATATATATATATATATATATATATATATATATATATACAGGGGTTGGACAAAATAATGGAAACACCTAGCATCATAATTTTGAAATATCTATAAATCCATCTAAAGCTTGTTTATTTTTATGTTTTTTGATTTATTATTAGTGTTGCTTAATATCATCATCATCATCATCGTCGTCGTTTAACGTCCGCTTTCCATGCTGGCATGGGTTAGACGATTTGACTGAGGACTGGCAAGCCAGGAGGCTGCACTAGGCTCCAATCTGATCTGGCAGAGTTTCTACAGCTGAATGCCCTTCCTAACGCCAACCACTCTGAGAGTGTAGTGGGTGCTTTTATGTGCCACCGGCATGAAGGCCAGTCAGGCGGTACTGGCAACGGTCACACTCAAAAAGTTGTTTTTTACGTGCCACCTGCATGGGAGCCAGTCCAGCGGTACTAAAGGGAATTAAAATTCATTAAAATGACAGATCTATTGGACTTTCAAAGAGGTCAAATTGTTGGTGCTCTTATCACAGGCGCTAGCCTAACGGAAACAGCTGAAATGCTTGGCGTATTAAGAAGTACTGTTTCAAAAGTAATGACACCCTTTGAGAAAGAGGGAAAAAACCGCCTCATTGAAACAAAACTTCAGAAGAAAACCAAAACTTTTAGATAGGGACTGTCAGAATCTTACGTGAATTGTTAGAAAGGATCACAAAAGTACAACTCCCAAAATTACTGCAGAACTTAATGACCACCTTGACAACCCAGTTTCCACAAAAACAGTTTGCTGGGAGCTGGACGAAGCCAGATATCACAAGAGGACTGCAATCAGAAAACCACTCCTTTCAAAAACAAACGTTGCAAAGCATTTAGAGTGGAGTAAAAACCTACAGAATTGGTCCCTAGAGCAGTGGAAGAATGTTATTTTCTCAGACAAGTCATCCTTTACCTTATTTCCAACCATGGGCCGAGTATATGTGTGGAAACAGCCAAAAGAAGCATTTGACCCAGACTGCTATCTTCCAACTGTTAAACATGGAGGGGGATCTGTGATGATCGGGAGGGTGGGGGGGGGGGAGGCTATATCTTGGAAATCTGCCGACCCAATGGTTTCCCTTCATGGCAGAATTAATAGGAAAGACTATTTATGCATTTTATCTGATCAAATTTGTCCTATGGTTGCGGAACTGTTTCTGGAGGGAAACATAATCTTTCAGGATGATAATGCACCAATTTACACAGCTAAAGTTGTTACTGAATGGCACGAGGAACATTCTTAGTGAAGTTGAAGATCTTTTCTGGCCACCACAGTTCTCAGATCTCAATATTGTTGAACATTAATGGTGCATTTTAGAAAAACAAGTAAGGAATTGATATCTTCCACCATCATCACTTCAAGAACTGGAGACTGTTTTAGCTGAAGAATGGACAAAAATACCTTTGGAGACAATTCAAACTTTGTACGAGTCCATACCTCGTAGAATTCAAGCTACAATTACTGGAAAAGGCTGTCCTGCCCCATATCAAAATAAATTTGTTTGAAATTTTAAGGTATTTCCATTATTTTGTCCAACCCCTGTATATATGAGACACAGTTTGGTTTTGTGCCAGGGAGAAGCACCACTGATGCTATATTTCTGGTAAGGCAACTGCAGGAGAAGTACCTAGCCAAAGATAAACCTCTGTACTTGGCTTTTGTTGACTTGGAGAAAGCCTTTGACAAGGTCCCTTGATCCCTTATCTGTTGGGCAATGCAGAATCTCGGGATAAACAAGTGGTTAGTAAGACCTGTACAGACCTTGTACAGGGATGCTATAAGTAAGGTGAGGGTGGGCAACGAGTATAGTGAAGAATTCCAGGTAGAAGTAGGGGTTCACCAAGGATCAGTCCTCAGCCACCTCTTGTTCATCATAGTCCTCCAGGCAGTAACATGAATTTGCTCTCATTGCTGAATCACAACCAGAACTAGAGGAGAAGTTTCAGGTGTGGAAGCAAGGTCTAGAATCAAAGAGTCATAGAGTTAACCTAGCAAAAACCAAAGTTCTAGTAAGTAGGAAGGCGGACAAATCACAAACCCCTTCAGGTAGATGGCTCTGCTTGATCTGTAGAAAAGGCATCGGTAGAAACTCCATAAGATGTACCTGGTGTAAGCTATGGACACATAAGAGGTGCAGCGATATCAAAGGGAAGTTAACCAGGATGATAACTTTTGTGTGCGGCAGATGCAAGGGGCAATAAACACTGAAGATGTTGAGAAAACAGATTCCATCACATGCCAGGGGGAGAAACTAGAAGTAGTTGATAGGTTCTGCTACCTAAGCGACCAAGTCTGTAGTGTGGGTAGTTGCTCTGAAAGTGTTGCCACTAGAACAAAAATAGGTTGGGCAAAGTTCAGAAAGTTCCTACCTCTGCTGGTAACAAAGGGCCTCTCACTCAGAGTGAAAGCTAGATTGTATGATGCACATGTGGGAACAGCCATACTACACAGCAGTGAAACATGAGCCATCACTGTTGAGGATATATGTAGGCTTGAAAGAAATGAAGCTAGTATGATCTGCTTGATGTGTAATGTCAGAGTGCACACACGACAGAGTGTAAGCACCCTGAGAGAAATGTTGGACATAAGAAGCATCAGATGTGGTGTGCAAGAGGGACGATCGTGCTGCGTATGGATGAAGAGAGCTGTGTGAAGAAGTGTCACACCCTAACACTGGAAGGAACCTGTGGAAGAGGGAGACCCAGGAAGACATGGGATGAGGTGGTGAAGCATGACCTTCGAACGTTGGGCCTCACAGAGGCAATGACAAGAGACTGAGACCTTTGGAGATATGCTGTGATTGAGAAGACCCAGCAAGCAAAGTGGGATCACAGCCGTAAACTACACCAATGTCGCATAACCAGCCCTTTAAAAGTACCCTTGAATTACCAGGTGATGTGCTGTGCTTGAGAAGACATATTGAGTCAAGTAAAATCAAAAATCAAAAACCAAAAGCAAATCAAGATTGAAATCAAAATGGAAATTGTAGTTGTGGACAATGCCAGTGGCACCTGACTGGCACCCGTGCTGGTGGCATGTAATAAGCACCATTCAAGTGTAGGTCGATGTCAGTCCCACCTGACTGGCTCCCTCTGCCAGTGGAATGTAAAAAGCACCCACTACACTCTCAGAGTGGTTAGTGTTCGGAAGAGCATCCAGCTATAGAAACCTTGCCAGGTCAGATTGGAGCGTGGCGCGGCGTCATGGCTTGCCAGTCCCCAGTCAAACTGTCTATGCCAGCATAGAAAATGGATGTTAAACGATGACGATATATATATATAGAGATAGATAGATAGATAGATAGATAGATAGATATACATATGATTAATCCATGGTAGTAGTTAATATATTCTTAAGGTCAAATTTGAGTCACTCATAAGTACTTCTAGCTTCCATTGCTAAGTCAGTTCCAAACTAAATTCACTTCAGTTTTTTTTAACAATAATGGTCCATCCGAAGCTACATTTGGATATAAATAATTGAAATTTCACTCATTAGAAAAAAGTTAAGTGAAAATATTTGAGTTGAAAATGGGAAAGTCAAGTGAAAAATTAATTTTGAATCAAAATATCTCAATTATTTTAAAAGAATGTGCTCAACGAGAAGAATTATTTGTGAGAAACTCATAAAAAAATATTAGCCACAAAACAGTGGTGTGGCTTTAAATGATGAAAAATATGTTAAGTAAAGCCAAAAATTGATTTAAAATCAAAATATGTGTGAACTATTTTAAAAGGAAATTATACAAAGGTTGTGTCAAAATGAAAGAGCTCTATGATAGGAACGTTATGGTGAAAGCCTTGTCAATAAATATTAGCTATAAAACAAGTGGTGTGGCTTTAAGTGAAAACAAAAGGTGATTATTTTTAACAAATTAAAATATTTCTGTAGTTTTAAGATATTTAGCATTATAGAAGATGGTAGATGATGTCAGGGTTTGCTTAATGGTACAGCTCAGCTGAAATTAGAGAGGTACACGGTTTGATTCTCTGTAGTGGCTTTTGAGGCCACTCTTCTTTTTGTGTGATCTTCAAGGGTATTTACTTGATCTTCTAAGCTGTTTTCACTGTTATGCTTATGATGATGATGATGATGATGACAAGTTTTATACGATAAACCTGATGATGGTGGGTCATGATTTTTCATGATGATGATGATGATAATTTTATAATGATGAAGCTGATGATAATGATGATACTGATGATGATGATGGGTAAAAGTTTTATTGTTTTATTTCTGTAAATTTTCACAA
This sequence comes from Octopus bimaculoides, assembly GCF_046866305.1. Lineage (NCBI taxonomy): Eukaryota > Metazoa > Mollusca > Cephalopoda > Octopoda > Octopodidae > Octopus > Octopus bimaculoides. The sequence continues at coordinate 202,007,156 of NC_142928.1, forward strand.
GTCTTATTTTTGAAAATTTAAGTCTCAAAGAGAAAATTTTACAAAACTATGATTAAAGAATAAATAAATACCTTTCTCCGCCATGATTTCAACAGGTATTTTTGCTCTGCAAATGAAAAGAAAATACTTAGGAAAAAACATCGTTAAGGCATTGAATGCATCATTTGTACTCAAAATAGGTTTTCTTTCCCTCTTTCTCATATTCTTTCTCTTTCTCAAACATAATTACAATTAAGGGAGAGACGAAAATCCTTCCCCTACTTATTTCAAACAACATCCTAACACCTCCAATATCCACCTGCATCCAATTCTTCAAGTGGTTCACTCACATCAGTGCAAGTGAAGAATACTGCTTACAACTTGTCTCCAACCATAATGTCTACAGAATCACTTGTGGATTCAGATTCCTCACTCAAATCCAATGCTTATCTATTCACCTTGCTTTGAATCGATGCTGTTATCTCATAGCTTAAACATTTTGATAATGGGATTATTTTGAGATGCTCTCTGTTTCTTTCAATTAATTTTAAATATAACAAAGAATTTAATAAAATAACTTCGTTATCATTAAGCTAGTGTTAGGAATATAAACTGTGATTAAGGTTTGGTGGAAGATTTTAATTCAAAACTTATGAAAACAAGACATTTGTACGACAGAGCCAGAACCGGTTTCAGCCAGGTTGGTATTGTAAGGGTTTTAAACATTTTGATAATGGGATTATTTTGAGATGCTCTCTGTTTCTTTCAATTATTTTTAAATATAACAAAGAATTTAATAAAATAACTTTGTTATCATTAAGCTAGTGTTAGGAACATGAATTGTGATTAAGGTTTGGTGGAAGATTTTCATTCAAAACTTATGAAAACAAGACATCTGTACGATAGAGCCAGAACCGGTTTCAGCCAGGTTGGTATTGTAAGGGTTTTAAACATTTTGATAATGGGATTATTTTTTAGCATGACATTGTAGGGGAGGTGTTACAAAGGCTGGATCTTGCCAGTTCAACTATAAAACAAGTTACATGTTTGGGCCATATTAGGCCAGTCTAAACACTAAAGGGTTAATTGACAATATCATGCAAGGTAATAAGGTTTACATGTGTTTGTGAGAATGTACAAAAGATATTTCCATTTTTAACAAAGTCAGCTGAATAACGTGTTATAGAAAATGAATGCACAAATGCCGGTGTTTATAAAATGAAAATGTTTACCAGTAGATAATGGTTGACAGCAGGTAAAAAACAGTACATTTTTTAAGCTGGCAGAAGTTATTGTCATGGAAGGTGCAAACAAGGGGCTCTGTATGATTTTGCACAAAATGCAAGTGAGTCTGCAGTGTGTGTACCATCTGCAAGTGAAGTCTGCAAATGTGTGCAGTAGGTTCAGAGAAAGATGTGCAGCAATTGGACAGTCTTTTCCCAGTGTGTTATCTGCAAACAACACCTTGGTCTTGAACCACATTATACAGCAATGGTGATTGGTCAATTGTTTCATTGGGGTTGTGGTACTCTTGTCACAATGCCAGTCACCATGACTCCAGCTAAAATGTGGAAAGTAAAGAAACAAAATCTGTTACAAAAACGGTAGAGTTCAGCAGGATTCCATTCCAAATTTGTCGGTAGACATTGTGTTCTTATGGAACGGTAACAATTCCATAACAAATATACGAGTGTATAACAAACACAGATTCGTTGTATTGTCGATACCTCAATAACTAGATTTAATCTCACATTTAAAATCCAAGGTAAAGTATATCACATCATTGGAAGTTTAATGTCAGAAGCCAAACAAGTGCCATCATTCGCACAACGGTACTTCTTTGATACACACTATGAGACCAAAAACCGGATGAAACACATGAATGGTCTGCAGGCAGATATATTCATGACACTACAAGGTTATATTCAGTAAGTAAATCCATATGTTGTATCACTTCAAGATGCTATAGAACTTTCGATAACTGAAGTTATTTCAATCCTACTATACCATGACAAAAAGCTCAAACCATCCAAGGCTCATTGTCGCTAGAACAACTTGCCTATGAATTCAGAGGTGGCTGTGTTGGTTCCGGATGATATCAAGAACTCTTTAGGTGTAATCATATACTGTCATAATGGACATGTTCAGTGAATAAACTCTATCCATTGATCATATGATCCACTGCATTATGTCCTGCTACTAATGGAGGGAACAGATGGTTGACAGGTCAATATGAAGAAATCAAATGGACAAACATTAACAGCTATGATTTTTTACACTTACCAGCTGAGAATTTTTACACTAACCAGTTAGTAAGAACTAATTTGGGTAATCATATTATAATATGCTGTCGATCAGTGGGCAAAAGTAGAACGGAGCAGGCTAAGGTGGGTTGAACTCCATCAAATGACAATCAGAGCAGAAAAATACTCAACGTTACTTGTCAACCAAACTGATACAATAATACCCGGCAGAAGAATTATTCTCCCACCAACCATCACCAGCAGTCCAAGATTTTACAGCAAGGCCTTCTAAAATTCCATAGCAATAGTGAGAGCAATGGGAAAGCCAGATTAATTCATCACATTTATGATAAACCCAAAATGGACGGAGATACAGACCGCCCTATTTCCAGGGAGCATGCACAAGACCAACCTGATATTGCTTGTCGAGTATTCAAAATCAAGCTTGACGCACTTCTCCATGATCTACTGAAAAAACACGTTCTTGGAAAAGTTGTTGCCCATACACTAACTATTGAATGACTAAAACACACAGACCTTACACACAGACATATAATTCTTATCAAGACTAACCATCATCAACTGACTGTTCCAGATATCTTAGACAGTGCTGAAATACCCGACAAACACCAAAATCTGGAGCTATTCAACTCAGTAATGGCACATAATATTCATGGTCCATGTGGTGCTATCAACCCCCAGAGTCCATGTATGGAAACCAGGAGAGATGGAGCTTGATATACTAGGGAGTTTCTGAAACCCTTCCAATCAGCCACCTATATACCGAGAGATTGCTACCTGATGTATCACAAAAGTCCAGCATAGTGGAAGAGCCAATAAAATTTACATTAAGGGTCAGACAGATTTTGTGGTGAGTTTTTTCTTCAACTTACACTGATGAATTTTTTAGTGATATATACTGACTATTCACTGACATTTAATATTTTCTTCACAGGTCAACAATTCTTGGATAGTGCCATACAATCCATATCTGATAATAACATACAACACCCACATCAATGTCAAGGTTATACACTCCTTCCAAGCAGTGAAGTATTTATACAAATACATGACAAAAGGACAAGATCGAATCCTCTTTTCGACATCGGAAACAGGACAGCCAATTCCCGTATTAAACGAGATAGAAAACTTTGTGAATGCTCGATACATCTCTGGTTGAGTAAGTGTGAGATAACGAATGATGCTGCCACTGTAATTACTGACCATTTGAATATCTTAATAAAGGACCTCAATGACAGATTTTGTGATTTGAAGGCAATGAATTTTCCCTCTAGGCTAACTCAACCATTGCTGATTGATATTTCTGATGCTGCAGTTCAATACTAAGAGGAGTTATCGGAATTACAACATGATGAATCAGTGAAGACTTTGTTGTAATTGAAACATACAAATATCTGGCTATGTGACGAGGTTGAAAGAAACTACCCCAACAACTCTACGTCAGCAATTCTTATTTGGTCGAATGTGCATTCAGTGCAGTTGACAATTTGCTGGAAGCCAAGAGAAACTAGTTTCAAATTACAAGAGGTGGCAATTTCGGACTGAAGTTAATGAAATTGTCTCCTCAAATCAAGGATCAGGCACAGGATTCTCAGTAAATGAGTTGAGGTATCTGTCAGCCAGGTATTTGAATTAAAAATCGTGTTTCTATATTAAAAAAAAAACATGTTGATGGGGCCCAGATTTGTTGCTATTAAAAAGTGGGGCACCAGAAAATTTGTTATCAAAAATGGGGCACTTGAAACAATAAATCATATTATCTCTGGCTGCCCTGTCCTGGCTGAAAAGGAATATATTAACAGATACGACAGAGTTGGGATCAACATACACTGGAAGATATGCCAACACTATGGAATAACAACAGAAAAAAGATGGTATAAACACACGCCAGAAAAGGTCACAGATAACAAGAAAGCAACCATACTATGGGATATGCCGATACACACAGGTAGAGAAATTAAGGCCAATAGGCCAGATATAGTTGTCAAAGATCATGAAGGAAAAAATGCTTTCTAATTGATGTATCAATACCAGCAGATGACAACGTTTCTCTAAAAGAAATGGAAAAAACTTTCAAAATACAAAGACCTGGAAATAGAGGTAACTCGAATGTGGAATCTAAAAACAGAAACAATTCCTATCATAGTAGGTGCCTTAGGTATAATAAAAAAATATTCAGACAAATGCATAACAAAAACACCAGGACTTACAAATATATATAACATACAGAAAATTGCACTACTGGGTACTGCACACATCCTACGCAAAACACTTTCAATACAGTAACCATAAGAGCACCACAGCAAACCACAGCACATACCCAAGGCACACAGAGCTGCACTCGGTAGTGAAGTGAAAGCACGTTATAAAAACAAAACTACTGAACAATAATAATAATAAAGATGATGATGATGATTTCTTTATTAACCAGAAGGTCTACATTAAGAAAAAATTATGGACAGCACAGGACAAAACAAAGAATGTGTGTGTGTATGTATGTGTGAGTGTGTGCTGGGAGGGTTTTGCGTGTAAACAAAACTAACAAAATAAAAAAAACAAAAATTAACAATGTGTTACCCTCAATAGAGAGGAGACGTTTGAGGGCTGCTCATGGAAAACCCCATAAAAAAACCACGGGTACCCTGACTTTTATGGCAGGTGCCTTTTTTCCTTTCCTTTTTTCCAACTACAGGCATATGCTCAGGGCAGGCCCGTTCACCTGCACCATTCTCGCCATTTTCATCCACCTTTCAGCAAACTGGCCAGAAGACAACAATTCCCTCTCTACCCTTATTTTCCAAAGAGAAAAGTCTTCAGCCCCTTCAGTCTCATCCACCATACAACCTCTTTTGCCATGGCTACCAGGCATGTGAACACAGACTTCCCTTCCCAGTTCAATTCAAGACAGTGAAGTGATCTTCACGATGGATTCAGTCGAAAGCAAGATCCGTCCTATAACACGTATTCAACATAAACTCACAAGTCAGAAATACTCGAGCAGTAGCAGAGTGCATGCTGGGCCATCTCGTCCTGCGTGCATCTCAGATATGCTCAGTTGAGAGCACTTCTGTGCCTGTAAAGATTATGTCAAACAGGCAAAGATCACGAGTAGCACTGCCAGATGAGAGATTTTTGGAAATTATCCAGAGGTCCCAGGCTGACACTTCTCCAGAAAAGAGTGGCTAGTTGATCTTCTTTGACACCCAAGGGCTCTCCAAGAACGTCGTTGCACTTTCCCTCCACTAATCCTCTATAAAAAGCTAAATTGGACATTCCACCCATTGCACTGTCCGATTGGCTGATGGTTGTGAATGCTTGAAGACATTTCCAAATTCACTCCAATGTAATCAGACAGTGGCTAGGACAATGCATGACAGTCAAGTGATAGTAGATGATGGACGTGATATACGTGTTAGCCACATCTGCTTGACCTTTCATGGATAGCTTTCTCTCAGCTCATTTCTGAGTGAGAGTAGTCACCCTGCTCATTACTTGGTCCCAGTTTTTGTCCAATCTGGTGGTCCAGACCAAAGACGACCCCAAGCAATTTAACTGGTCTGTCCATCCAGCATCCAACGACACAGTCAGACAGCATGGACATGCTTCTCCAGGTGCCAAACCACAAGCCCACTAACTTTTCCTGGTTAATCATTGCTCCTGAAACCACCTCCTAGACCCTGATAGCGGTGCTAATGTTTCTATGTGTTTATGATCTGGTACCACAACAGTGATGTTGCCGACATATGCTGAAATGTATCTCCCACATCCTAAGTCATGCAGGGATGCTACTCAACACCTCCAGTTTGTGTAGAAGTGACCCAAGAGTCAGTACATACAAAAGGGATGAGATATGGCTACCTTTCCAGACTGAGTGCAGGATGCTGAATGGTTCTGAGAGGTCACCATTTACTCTGACTACTGAATAGATGACGTTGTACATGGAAGCGATCCAGCCCTGAATACAGGCCAGAAACCAGCTGCCTTGAGGACCACTGCCAGGCAAAGATGGTCAACCCAATCGAAAGTTTTAAACTGATCTGAACTGATCATAGCCCCTACCATGCCATGTTCTTTAGCTACTTTCTCAATGTCTCACATGATGTGGAGGTTGTCAGGGATGGATCTTTTTGGGATGGCGCATGTCTCTGCCTCCCCTACCAGATCACCAACAACATGTGCCAACCTCGTGGCTAAGACCTTGGCCAAAATTTTGATCTCTGCTCTCAGCAGAGTTATAGGCCTAAAGTTGTCAATACAATCCTCTTTGTTCGGGTCTTTTCTCAGCAACACCACTGCTCCTTGGTTCACAAAACTGGGAATTCTCCCTTTCTGTTGCCAGTTGCAGTAAACGTTTGCCAAGAGGTCACCAAACAAGTCTGGCATGTAAGTGTAAAGCTTGTAGGACAGACTATCTGAACAAGGCAAGTTACCCCCTCATGCAGCTTGCCATTATTTCCTCATTTCAAAGGCTGTTATTGGCCTTTCACAGCACTCCACTTCCAATGCTTAGAGCCACAACAGCCTGTTGAAGTAGGATGTGAAACCCATCCTGTAACCTGGCTCACCACTGCTCTCAAACAGTTGAGCGAAGTGCCGCAATCATCTGTTGCAGATCAATTATCATATGCCCATGATGATCTGGCAAGAGTCGGATTGTGATTTATTGCCTCTTCCGTTGAGGGCCATTGCATGGCTTTCATCCTTTCATATCTAAGTGCTTAGTTATGACAATGCAACCTTTGCATTTCGTGTTAAAGAATTGGTCGAGTACCAATCTCACTGCAAGCATGTTGGTCATGATACCTTTTCTAAAAGCCTCATCTAAATTTCTGATTAGCTCTGCCTCTACTCTGTTTCTTTCTACTGCTAGTCCTTTGCTAAACCTTATCAGGGCATAGACAGCAACTAGCCTGAAAGTATGTCCTTCGCTGTCTGTCATGTCCAGAATCACTGACTAACCTTCTGGATCCAGGAAGATCATCTGTATTGCAAGATCCAGATTTTTCTGAATCATCACGGTAACTCCACCTCCCGCCCCCAGATGACTTAAAGATGCGTACACCTCGTAATTACATAAAATGGGTTGGAAGTCCCGTGAGTCAGAAACTCTGAATTCATTAATGGTCACCACATCAACATTTAGTGCCCTGAGGTCAATGATCAGGTGATCCGGCTTCCAAGGTGACCCCAGACATGTACATTCATGCTGCCTATGACCATGTTGTCAGAAAACAAAAAGCAAAAGTAAGCTTACTTGGTTTTGTTTGGTAAGGTGCATTGCCCATCCCTCCTGTTGGTTTGGGGTGTTTCCAGCAGTAAATGTAAATCACCAAGAATTCTCTTGGTGATATTCTCTTGAAAATCTATGATTTCCAGTGGGAATTGGGTTTTTAACTATGTGTGTGTGTATGTGTTTTGCGTTGTTTGAATGATGTGTATGTGTGCAGGTAGGGAGATTGTGGGTGTGACAAAATCTTTTGATGTAATGTTTGGGTGTCTTATTACGTTCTTTATTAATTCATTGATTTTGTGCTTATTGTAATGTCTGTGTCCTTAATTAGTGTTTGTTGTTGTTGTGGGATAGCTTGTGTTTCAGGTGTTAGAGGTGGTGGTGTTGATGCAGTGTCTGTTTTGGATGTATTTGTTTTTGTTGGTTTAATTTTTTTCTTTCTATTTCTTGTGTGGTTGAGGTTTGTTGTTGTTTGTCCATATGAATGTTTGTCATTCTGTCTCTTTTCTGCTTTCTTTTTCTTTTCTTTTTTTTAACTCCCTCTCCTCATCTTGGTCTGACTCTCCATCAGTGTGTCAACCAGCTTCACATCGGGAAGTGGAACATGTTTGGGCACTGAGAAGTGTTTGAGAGAATAAGTGTCAGTATGGTTGGTATTGGTGGTGCCACGGCTGAATCTGCTGCTGCTGCTGCTGCTGTTGTCCCTGGAGATCTGGCAGCCATTGTTAGTGTAGGGAGGAAAGGTAACCGTCTCTCGTTTTCCTTCAGTCTATGGCAGAAGGCTTTTAAATGATTAGTTGGAAAACAAATGTGACGCTTTGCTTTCTTTCCATCCACCTTGACTGGAATAATGCTGCCTCCAGGAAGATGGATTTGGTGTGAGATGAGATCCACATTCTTTTGGGTCATTTGAATGAGGAGTTCTATCGTCATCCTAGATCAGTTCTCTTTTTTGGTCTGATAAGCTTTGGGGATTTTCAGGTTTTCCTTGATGCCTATCATAAATGCAGAAATTAGCCAAGGAATGGCTATTTCTGATGGTACCTGTTGAATAATGAATTTGGCCAGTCTCTGACTGTAGCAGAAAGGAACTAACAACAGCTCCTCGCTTTTGTAGGGTTTTATAGAGCAAGACTCAGCTTCTGCCTCAGTGCGGGATCAAACCTCTGCCATTCCATAGACCCTTCCTCTCTGTATATATTCCTTTAGATTCCAGATGAAACCTAAAGCTTTTTGTATTTGAGCCTCTGTGGCGCTTTCTACTCTCCTTGATTTTAGTCTGATTCTACAGTACGTCACTGGGCAACATATTGTATCCTGGATAGTTTGAAAGGGAGTATTTAGCTTTACAGCTAGTCCTTCTCTCTTAACTACCTGTCTGGCATTTTTAACTTCCTCTTCTCTTCAGAGAATCTGATTCTGTGACGAGACATCTTGGTAGCATAAGCAAAGAAAAGTTTAGAGCCATTCCAAAGCATTGCACCAGCCTGTTCTTCAACTCCTTCATCACTTTTATTGTTGTTGTCATTACTGTCACTGTAGTCATTGTTGTTGTTATCACCCCTGCTATTGTTGTTGGTGGTGGTGGTGGTGCTGCTGTTGTTGCTGTTGTTGTTGTTGTTGCTATTTCTGCTGTTGCTAATGCTTTTGCATCATGCTTCACTTGGCTCACATCTTCACAGTTGCCACTTTGACTTTGAACAATGTTTTTGGAAAGAGAGCCACCACCTTTCCAAAGATCCCTCAAGAAATCCTTCTCACAAAAAATTTGCCCGGTTGTCTTCCCTATTCCTTTTTACAACCAAAATACAGCTGCTGTCTGTCTTTTCACAAAGTGCACCATCACTCGTCGCTTTTTCACTCCCTCTTATGAACGTCTTGAGACACTCCTCACTCTCCCCCCCTCTCTCACCTATGAGCATCACTGTGTTTTGGTGTGCCTTCTCCTTGAAGATGGGGAAAGCTCAAACAACTCCAGTTAGAAAAGCAAAATTAATTGAGCCATCCCTCTGGGGGACAAACAGGAAAATAAAACTCACCACTAGATAGCAACCAGCTTGTTGTCTGTGATGGCACAAGAACTGAAGCGTGCAAATACACTTAAATATGTTCTTCCTCGCAAAATCATCAGAGTGATGTTGAGCAAGGCTTGAGAGGCTGATGACCATAATAATAATAATAATAATAATAATAATAATAATAATAATAATAATAATATGACTATACGACCCCTCAGCCTTATAGTAATAATATAATTATAAATAGTAATAATTGTGAAACTACAGTAGTGAACCAATAAATAATAAGATAGGGATTATAGTAGTAAAAGTGGAATTATAATAGTGAATGAGTAAATAATTACCCAGAATGGTTAACAAATGGAGTTGTGAAACCATCGAGTTGTCGACGACTAAACTAGCAACCCCACTAAACTTGCTTGATGAGGACGGTGGATTTTTGACACCCTGCGGAAGTAAAAACAAAACCCAGCAAAGGGCAGAGGAACTTAAATGAGTCAATGGTCATTCTGAAAAAAGGGCAGACAGAACTCGTGAGCCTTGGTTGGCAGTCTGTCTAGGGGAAGGAATACTCTGATTTAAAAACTGGGGTAGACATGACTCCTTAGTCACTGTAGTAAAAACCTGTTCCCTGACAATCAAGCCTGGCTTCTTCATAAAACCAACCGGAGAAGTTTGGGTAAAAGAGACAGAAACTCCAAAAAGTAAACCAGGATTACAGGAATCCCATATCTTAGGTTGGAGATCCAGTGATGGTGTCACAGGAGAAAACAAAAATACTGGTGGTTGTGCAACCTAAAATTCACTAACCTTCATCATGAGTGCTAAAATGTCAAATAAAAATAGAAATGAGAATGGCGTGAATGGGGCTGGAACACCTTGTGAAGGTCTCTCACCAGGCAGGTGCCCTACAGGTGAGCAGTGTGGGCCTAGTTGTCATCAAGCAACTGCTAAAAGAAGGTGGACAAAAGAAATGAATGTGGCTGTAATCGAGTGCTACTTTCTGGTTAATCCGAGAAATGATAATGAAGTACTCGCTAGGGGATATAGGAAAAGAATGCATAGGGCATGGAGCGACAGGGGCCTATTTGAATTAAGTGAACGAAATCTGTGTGACCAAGCTAGAGCTATCGGAAAGAATGAATGGTAACCTCCACTTGAATTAGAAAACATTAAGAGACAGGAGCTTGGGGATAGTAAGACCAGCAGTGAACGGAAAGAGAGAGAAGGGGAGTAAAGAAGAAATGATTGAAGCAGTGAAATGAAGGGAACTTTAAAAGTGAATGATGCCGTAGATCCAACACGATTAAAGAAAGACCAGAGAGAGCAGATGAAGAAAATATGGCAGGATAAGAACATACACAATCAATTCTCGAAGAATTAAGATTAGATTGATTGGAATAGAACCTGGCAATGGCTGCAAAAAATAGACCTAAAAGGTCTCACTGAGACATTAGAGTTCAGCGATCAAGAACAAGCTCTCAGAACAAACTATTCCAAATATCACATTGACAAAAGCATTGACTTGCCACAGTGTAGGATATGCTCTGAGAAGGGAGAAAGTATAAGCCATATTGTTAGTGACTGCTGTAATCTTGCACAATATAAAAGGGGACACGACAATGTGGCCCGATATGTCCACTGGTTGCTGAGCAGTAAAGCAAACCTCAAGAGAGCCGAACACTGGTATGAACACAAGCCAGAGGGAGTAATGGAGAATGAACACCACAAAATAGCATGCAGTGCAACCAAGTCATAGAGGGGGGACATCAAGATATCGTGATCATCCATAAAGATGAAAAAAAAAAAGAATAATAAAAATAAGAGATTTTGCAATATCAAGTGATTCGAGGGTGAAATGTAAGGAAAGAGAAAAGATTAATACCAGCCACAGCGGGACAAGATAGGAAAGTTATGGGGCATGAGGAAAGTAGTGGTGATACCGGTGGTAAATGGAGAATTTGGAGCAGTTTCTAAGGGCTTTGAAAAACATATTAAGAATATTGGAGCTCATACTGATAAATGGTATGAACATGAACCGAGTAAAGTACTAGAAAGTAAGAAATATAAGATGTTGTGGGACTTAACATTCAGACTGACAGAGTAATGGAAGCTAGAAGGCCTGGTTTAGTTGTGGTAGATAAAGAGAATAGAAAGTGTCAGATAATTGACTTTACAGTCACAAATGATGGAAAAATTAACATGAGAGGTATAGGAAAAATAGCAAAGTACCAGGACCTAGCCATTGAATTACAGAGAGTATGGAAAGTGGGGATAAAATGTATTCCAGTTGTTATAGATGCATTGGGAACAATCCCTAAAGATCTGAACCGATGGATAGAGGAAATAGGCATAAGCCCCAGTTTAATACAGTTCCAGACCACAGTGTACAACTAGCACACTTAGAAGGGTTCTTGGCATCTAAGGCAACTTGTAGCCTGATGTTAGGATTCTTTTCTTTTCCAACAGTCTAATCTGTGGAGTGTATATAAATAATGACGACGATGACAACAATAGAAAGGTGCTTGAAAAATAAGAGATGTTACCTTAGTTCACTGGTAGTGAACAGCTGACACCATAGTTCATCTCCAGCGTTGGAAGCTGTGCAAAGGCAATAATAATGATGATGATGATAACAGCACCTCGATACAAAGAATGCAAAGACGGTAAGATAGGACCAAAGAATGAAAAGTTACCAGCAGAATAGGTGGTAAATCAGAAGAAATAGGTGGTAGATCAGTAGACGAGAAGAGATTCTATAAAGAAATAAATGGAGAGTGTACAGATGAAAAGTTGATACCAGATAACATTGAAAGTCAAAGGTTTTGGAGTGACATCTGGAGCAAAGACAAGGAACACAAGAAGGATGCTGAATGGTTGCAAGAACTGAAACAAACAGTAGTCTGTCCAAAACAGGCAGAACTAGTCATTTCAGTTAGGGAAGTGAAGGAAATCAGCAAAAAGATGAGTAACTGGAAGGCCCTGGGACCAGATGGAGTTCAAGGTTACTGGATCAAAAGATGTGGTGAATGTCATGCACGAATAGCTGCACAACTCATCACCTTGTTAAATGCCGATCAAGTAACACCAGAGTGGTTTACATTGGGTAGGACAGTGCTGTGCTTGAAAAACATCGTTAGCCCATCCATACATTTGATTTTGCCTCTCTTCAAGACTAATACACCACACTTTCTCAGTCTGAACTCCCTTCTGATATCAGCACTGAAGGTATACACCATAACAATGAGGGAACTGACTTGGAATTCATCTTTACCATAAAGTTTGAGGTCATCCATGAATAACAAATGGTTGACTTTTTGTTGGTGGCTTTTGAATACATACCCAGCTTTTGTTTTCCTTGGAGAAGTGAATATTAAAAGGGGAATCTTCCAAGGTGACTCGCTTTCTCCATTACTTTTTGTAATTGCACTAATACCCTTAACAATGACACTTAAGAAAGTTAAGATGGGTTACCGATGTGGGAAGAAAGGCCCCTCATTGAACCATCTTCTGTTTATGGATAATCTGAAATAGTTTGGGAAATCTGAAAAACAGACAGATTCCTTAACCAAAACAGTCCAGAAGTGTGGTAGGGATATCGGTATGGAATTTGGGATTACCAAATGCTCAGTACTTAATATGAAAAGAGCGAAGAAAGCAACTTGTTGAGGATTGCAGTTACCATCAGGAGAGACCATAGGTGAACCCGACGGCGGTAGTCGGTATAGATATTTAGGGATTTTGGAGCTGGATGACATTCTACACAGAGAAATGAAAGTCAAGGTCAGTGAGGTGTATCAAAAAAGGGTGAAGATGGGGTTGAAATCCAATTTGAATGCCAAAAATTTGATTACCGCAATGAATATCTGGGCAGTTGTGGTGGTCAGATATAGTGCGTCCATCCTCAGATGGACTAAAGCAGACTTTATAGGAAAAGAAAGAATGGTGGCAGAGGACTAATTAGTATAGACCATTGTATAAGGAGTGAAAGGAGAACGCTTGCCGAGTATTTGATAAATAGCAATGAAGACCTGCTGCAATATGCCGTGAAAGATATGGATGTAAATGCAAATGAAATGATGGGCAAGGAAGAGTTTAACCAAAGAGCTGAGAAGAAGAGAAAAGAAGACCTGAAAAACATCAAAAAAGGCAATATGGTAGACAATTACAGGCCGATATCTTGTTTGCCAGTTATGTGGAAGTTATTGACTGGAATACTCGCAGAATCAAATGTATAAACATCTGGCAAAAAATGGAGTCCTGCCACAAGAGCAGAAGGGTTGCAAGCGTAAGTGCAGAGGTACCGAGGAATGGATGAATTGATGGAGAAAGAAATGACAGAAAAATTTAAGGTGGAGTACTTGCGCAGACTGAGACTGATCCTAAAGTCGAAATTAAATGGAAGGAATAAGATCGAAGCTATCAACACCTGGGCGGTTTCACTCCTTAGATATGGAGCAGGGGTAATCGCATGGACAGTAGACGAACTAAACAGCTTAGACAGAAAGACAAGGAAGTTGCTAACTAGATATGGGACACTCCGCCCAAAAAGTGACACAGACAGATTGTATGTACCAAGAACAGGTGGGGGAAGAGGACTTATTGGATGTGAACACAGCATTAGAGCAGAAGAAAACAACATAGCATGGTATGTGAAATATGCCACGGAACCACTATTATTAGAAGTAAGAAGGTCAGGCCTGTGTAGGATGAAAGAGTGTAAAGATAAAGCACTATACAAGAAATTGAAAACGAATGAAACTGAAAATAGGTGGGTAAAGAAAAGAATGCATGGACAATTTCATATGGATGTTGAAGATAAGACAGACAGAGAACAAAAATGGCTGTGGCTGACTAAAAGTGATTTAAAACCAGAAACGGAGTCTCTAATCTGTGCTGCCCATGAGCAAGCACTAAGGACAAACTTCAAAAAATACAGAATAGACAACACAGCAGAAGGTGATAAGTGCAGAATCTGTGGACAAAACAGTGAAACCATATGGCCTATTACCAGCCAATGTACGTCACTACCCAGAAGGAATATAAGAGATGCCACGACAATATAGCCAGGCTTGTCCATTGGACACTTTGCAACATGTATGGACTTGACAGAGCAAAAAACTGGTACGACCACAAACCTGAAGGCATTGTCGAAAATAGAAATGCAAAGATCCTGTGGGATTTTATGATTCAGTGCGACCATGAGATAAAGAATAGGAAGCCAGACATAGTCTTAATTGAGAAAGAAAACAAACGATGCTGGATCATAGACATAACATGCCCAACTGAAAAAAAGGTATGCGATACGGAAGAAAGAAAAGTCAAGAAATATAACAGGTTAGCTTGGGAGGTTAAACAGTTGTGGTTGAGGAAAAAGGTGGTAGTAGTACCAATAATTGTCGGAGCCCTGGGAACAGTGAGTAAAAACCTTGAGAAGTACGTGGGACAAATAGGGGCTGCAATAAGTGTGGAGCACTTGCAGAAAACATCACAGCTTGGAACCGCTTGAATACTCCGGAAGGTGCTAAAAAAATAAGGGGTGTTACCTTAGTTCACGGGTAGTGAACAGCTTACACTGTAGAACATCTCTAGCGTTAGAAGCTGTGCAAAGGCAATGAAATAATAATAATAATAATAATAATAATAATAATAATAATAATAATAATAATAATAATAAGAGTAATAATAATAATTTCTTTTATTTGCCACCAGGGTGAAGGATGAGGGGGACAATACAAAGACAGACATAACATGTGGGGGATTACATATAAAGGAATGATAAAATAAAATGTATACATGGTGTACACTAGAAGACGGGAATTATATTTTGTATGTGACACTAGAAAAAGAGGGAAGAAAAAAGTGATTGTGATGGGATCCCCCTGATACAGGAGGACCTCTAGGGATAATCAAGGAACCCTCAACATCCAAGATAACCTTCAATACACAGTACAAGAGTCCTCACCTATGCCTTTCTTCTGATTCGCCATTTTCACAACTTTCACCTAAATCCACCTTTCCATGAAGTCATTCGAGGACAGCACCTCCCTCTTAACCCTCACTTTCCTTTTCAAGTGAAACTTGTAAAAGTTTATGAGGAATTTACCAAAGAGGAAAGTTTCTGTCCTCATTCCTTTCAGCCTTGTCCACCAGACAACCTCTCTCGCCACAGCCACCAGACAAAGGAAAACTACCTTGCTTGCCTGATTAAAGGAGGGCAGCGGGGCAATCATCATTATGGACAGATCTGTCCTACATGTGACAGTAGCTGTTCAACATAACTCGACAAGTCAGCAATGCCCGGACACTGAACAAGTGCATGCAGAACAAGTTTGTCGCTCTGCAAGCACCTCAGATAAGACTGTCTGACAGCACATCCATGCCTATAGAGTTTGGCTCAAACTGGTTGTACCCTATCTGGTAGCACTGCCAAGCCAAAGACATCTGGAAATTATCCACAATGGGCCTCGACTGGAAAGTCCTCTGGAATAGACTTACCAGTTCATCTTCACTGATGCCTAGGCTACCCCCGAGGACATCATCACACTTCCCTGCTACTAACCGTCTGTAAATATCTAAAGTGGAACATCAACCTATCCTATTACTTAACTTGTAGAGGACAGTGTACACCTGATGACATTCTAAGTGTCAGGCGCCCAGTCTTGGCCTATCCTTTACCCAGGATTGCAGTTCCATCGAGGAGGCAAGCTACAGAAAGGCGTGTCTCAAAAACAGAGTCCACACATGTTCACCTTCTAGAAATCATTGCAGGTGGCACAACCTGAGTGTGTGTCTATGCATCTAAAGCCACGGCATGCTTAAGCTGCCACACAAGAGAGAGTTGACAGCAAACTGACCGCTTGAACATCGGAACGTATCCATCTGACAAGGAAATAAACGAGATATGTTCCAGTCTGATCAAACAGGAACTGGGGCAAAGTACGAGAGTCAGAGGATAAATAATAACGGAGGCAATGTAGGCATTTGCCACCTCTGCTCAACCTTTCAGGGACAACTTCCACTATGCCCATTTCTGGGTAAGACAGGTCACCCTGTTCATCACCTCTTCCCAATTCTGGAGTTCGGTAGCATACCAGATCCCAAGAAGTTTAACTAATCCATCAGTCCAGCATCCAACAGCATTAATCTGCCTCTTCAGATACCCAGTTGTGATCCCACCGACTTGCTGGCATCGGTTTTAGCCCCTGCAACTAACTCATATTCCTTTACAATGGAGTTGACTGTTTCCACTTTGGAGGCATCCAACACTATGACAGTGATATCACCTGCGTATGCACCCACCACTGAGTCCAATTTTGAAAGGGAGCCTCTTAAATGTTCCAACTTCCACAGAAGTGGTTCAAGAGCCAGCACATACAGAAGAGGTGACAGCGAGCAGCCCTGATGGACCGAACAAGTGATTCTAAATGGTTCCGATAGGTGGCCATTTACTTTGACCACCAAGCAGGTGCTGCTGTGCATTGCAGCAATCCAGCATCTGAAAATGGGTCCGAAACTGGCCGTTTTAAGGATGGCTTCCAAGTTGTGATGGTCTATTCTATTGAAAGCCTTTGACTGATCTAAATTGATCAGGGTCCTACAGGAACCAGCTTTAATTCCAGCCCTCTCTATGATGTATTGCATAAGGTGGAGATTGTTGTGGATAGGCCTGCTCAGGATTGTGCACGTTTGTGCCTCCCTAACAAGACTAACAATGACAAGTGCCAACCTTTTCACTAACAACTTGGCCAAAATCTTAAACTCTGTGTTTAGCAGTTATGGCCTAAAATTCCCTAGTATGTCCCCATTGTCGGCATCCTTTCTCAATAGTGTTACCACACCCTGGCTAAGGGCACTAGGAATTCTCCCGTTCTGCAGCCAATTACTGTAAACATCTGCCAAGAGGCTGCCAAACAACTCTTGCATGTAAAACATGGAATTCATGGAGCAGACCATCCAAACTGCATGATTTGCAACTTGTGCATTCGCTCACCACTTCCTGTATTTCAGAGACTGTAATTAGCTTTCTGCAGAATCTCCCGTTCGTCTCCAAGAGCTGTGGTAGGCCATCCAAGTACAAAATAAAGTTCGCTACTGTCGTCAAACCATCATCATCATCATCATCAGCATCAGCATCGTTTAACGTCCACTTTCCATGCTAGCATGGGTTGGACAACTTGACTGAGGACTGGAGAACCGGATGGCTGCACCAAGCTCCAATCTGAGCTAGCAGAGTTTCTACAGCTGGATGCCCTTCCTAACGCCAACCACTCCAAGAGTGTAGTGGGTGCTTTTATGTGCCACTGGCACGAGGGCCAGTCAGATAGTACTGGAAACGGCCATGCTCAAAATGGTGTATTTTACATGCCACCTGAACAGGAGCCAGTCCAGCAGCACTGGCAATGACATCACTCGAATGATTTTCTAATGTGCTACCGGCACAAGTGCCAGTAAGGCGACGCTGATAGTGATCACGCTCAAATGGTGCTATATACAGGCCACTAGCACGGAAGCCAGACAGCTGCTCAGGTAATGATCACGCTCGGACAGTGCTGTTAGTGTTCCACTGGAACAGGTGCCAGTCATCAAATATGGTTCAATTATGATTTCGATTTTACTTGCCCCAACCCAATGAAGGAGAGGTTGGCATGGGTGCCAGTCGACGAATTTGGTTCGATTTCGATTTCAAATTCACTTGCCCCAATAGGTCTTCGCAAGCCGAGTTTAGTGTCCAATGAAGTAAAGGTTCGAATAAATGAGCTGGCTACACCCCTGGCAGAGGCCTTGGATTTAGGTCTCACTTGGCTTGCCGGGTCTTTTCACGTACTGCATAATTCCAAAGGTCCTGGTCACTAGTCATTGCCTCGGTGAGGCCTAAAGTGCTTCACCACCTCATCCCAGGTCTTCCTGGACTTACCTCTTCCACAGTTTCCATCAACCGCTAGGGTGTGGCACTTTTTCACAAAGCTATCCTCATCCATTCTTGCCACATGTCCATACCAGTCTCTCTTGTATACCACAACTGATGCTTCTTAGGTCCAACTTTTCTCTCAAAGCGCTTACACTCTGTCGAGTATGCACACTGACATTACACATCCATCGGAGCATACTAGCTTCATTCCTTGCGAACCAACACATGTCCTCAGCAGTCATGGCCCAAGTTTCACTGCCATGTAGCATGGCTGTTCGTACACATGCGTCATACAGTCTGCCTTTTACTCTGAGTGAGAGGCCCTTTGTCTCCAGCAGAGGTAGGAGCTCTCTGAACTTTGCCCAGACTATTCTTATTCTAGCAGCTACACTTTCAGTGAACCCTCCCCCACTACTAACTTGGTCACCCAGGTAGTGGAAGCTATCAACTACCTCTAGTTTTTCTCCCTGGAATGTGGCAAAGGTTGTTTTCTGCACATTTTCAATGTGTATTGCTCCAGAGCATCTGCCACATACAAGAACTATCTTGCTAACTCCCCAAACAGCCATGGAAAGTGCTGCTGCAAAGCCACACACAGCTACTCAGAATCGAATAGCATGCATTCTCTTCATCCATCAAAGACCCGATTGTGGGTTTTTTTCCCACATTACGTATCTACAGTTCAGGCCCTTGGGACAGCTTTAGTTCCTTCGTATTTTAGTGTATGGGCCTCAGCTCTGACAATGTATCCTTCATGTTTTCGCTCAAAGAAATAGTCAAGGGACATTCTTGCTGCTAACACACCAGTTACGATGCATTTACAAATAGCTTCTTCTAGTTTGCTAACTAGTTCTCCCTCTAATCTATTTCTTTTTATTGCTAAATCTTTGCTAAATGATATCAATTCTACTCTAATTGCTCTCTTCAGTGTGATCCACCCCCAGTTTTCACGATAGCCCCTGTCAACTGTCACTCAACTAGTATGCTAATCTGGCACCTGTAATCTTTGTGAACTGGTAGTGAAGCAGTCAACTTCCAGTAATTATGTCCTATCTAAGTTGACTAAGCATATCACAAATTTGTGATCCTTGTAGCTGACCAATTTAAATTGTGGACGACCTATGCTATCCCTATCCTCTCACCTAACAAATTCTCTATCTAAATACAATCTGGATGACCCTGCTGTGGTTGCTCCATGTCCACACTGGGACATCAGAGAAATCCAGTTGACACCTGTCAGAAAGCTGGAAAGTCCTGAGCAGGTTTTCAAGGATTTTACACCCTCTTCTACTATGTACTAAACCCACACAGTCCTTCCGTGCATCCAAAACACTATTCCAGTCCCCGACTAGAACTAAAGTGTGAGACGTTCCCAAGAATGTTTCTAGACGCCTGAAGAAATCTGGTCTTCCAGCCCCTGTTGTGGTATAAACCACCACCAGTCTAAAGGCACTACTTCCGCTGCCATTCACATCTAAGACCAGCATCCTACCACCCAGGACCAGGAAGATAGCTCATACATAGAGATCTAAGGATTTCTGGTGTAGCACTGCTACACAGCCACCCATTCCCAATAGACCAGAAGACAAAAATACCTCGTACTCCTTGGAAATGGATGCTTGAGTGTGTTTTCTGGAGATCCTTGTTTCACTAATGGCAGCCACATCCAAACCAAGTGACTTGAGATCATTGAGCAAGTAACCTTGCTTCCAAGCTGATCCTAGGCCATGCACATTCACACACCCCATTCTCATCACAGCCATGCTGGTCGGAGAAAGAAGATGAGGAGGTCACTCACCTTTATTTACAAGAAGCCCAGATGCTCTGGGTATCTCTACTGCCAAAAATGTTTTAAAAGACTCTTCCAACAGCCTTTCATCAACAGATTTGTTTTTAAATTCTCACACTTCCTGGGGATTTTTCTATTATAGTTTTATAAACGTGTGACAATGTTTTAACTAAATGTCTGTTCTTGGGGGTTTTGAGGATGAAATCCTTAAATCCCTCAATCTCTATTTTGTTTTTGTTTTGACTAACAAAATTCATCAATTCATACACTTGTTCATAACGGAGAAATTGATGGAGACATTTCATCTACAGTCTGATGAATGTTTTTGAAGTTCTGTAATTGGTTGTTTCTGTGATTTCATGCTGTTGATGTTTTTGAAGTTGTTGATATTGTGTTTGTTCTTTTTGTTGGAATGGTTGTGAATTGGTTGCAATTGTTGTTTCAGAATAAGTTTTTTTTGTTGATTTCTTGGAGAAGGGCTATATTTGCATTTTTTATGTTTCATTTGTTTCGTATTGTTGTTGTTGTTAGTGTTACCACTGCTGCTGTCATTGTTGCTGTTGTTCTCGTTGTTGACACTGAAAGTTTTGACGTTGCTTAGAGGTGAAACATTTTTTGTCTCCCTGATGTCATTAAATTTAGGGCTTTCAATATTCATATTCTCAGTTTTTTTCCCCATTCTGAATTGTTCCCGACAAGGAATGCATTCCTTTGTTGAACATTACGATGGCTTCTTTATCAGCCATCTTTAAATAATTACAGAAAATTGCAAAATATTTGTTTCTGCTGAAGGTGGTTAAAATTCAAAAATTATTGAAGCACGCTTCCTGCAAAACTACAGGTGTTTCAACACAAAATTACTATCTACGCAGTTCAGGCAATCTCAGAAATGTAACGGTAACAAAAGAATTGAAAAAGATGGCGCTTTAGAAGGCCGAAAAGATTACAAACAGCTTTTCAACTTATGGAG
The DNA here is from genome assembly GCF_046866305.1 of Octopus bimaculoides. Lineage (NCBI taxonomy): Eukaryota > Metazoa > Mollusca > Cephalopoda > Octopoda > Octopodidae > Octopus > Octopus bimaculoides. The sequence continues at coordinate 202,028,317 of NC_142928.1, forward strand.
CACCAAATTTCCATGTCTTCACAGTATGGCAACCATAATAATAATAATAATAATGATAATACTGTTTTACTTGTTTCAGTCATTTGACTGTGGCTATGCTGGAGCAAATCGACACCAGGACTTATTCTTTGTCAGCCTAGTACTTATTCTATCAGTCTCTTTTGTTGAACTGCTACGTAACGAGGATGTAAACACTGCAACATTGATTGTCAAGCGATGTTGGAGGAAGAAACACAGACAAATAAACACACACACACACACACACATACACACACACACACACACATATATACACATACATATAAATACATATATACGACGGTCTTCTTTCAGTTTCCACTCACAAGACTTTGATTGGCCTGAGACTATAGTAGAAGACACTTGCCCAAGGTGCCATGCAATGGGATTGAACCTGGAACCATATGTTTTGGTAAGCAAGCTACTTACCACACAATAATGATGATGATGATGATGATGATGTACCAGGCAGTGGTTCTCATGGCTTCTGATCTCAAATGATTGGAAATGTGCTGAGAGGAATTCTTTTGAGGTTTGGATAATTCACCTTTGGAAACATGGGTGTTTCATTCAACGTCCTTAATCCTTATTCAGGGACCTTTTGAGCGGGATGGGCTACTCGACCTGAAGAAAATTCTAACTGGGCCCCACTTGATAGGCCATGCACTGTTTATCTTGATATGAGATCACCATGTCACACACATATGGTTGTGATGCATGTGCCTGGTGTACCCTTCTCGGATGGGTAGTCATGACGGGTATACTGGGATTTGTATATTTTACCCCAGTGTCACTTTGATAGCATGCACTGCTCTCTCACTCAATAACACTAACAATAATAATCATTAGAAGAAGGTGGATGGGGAAGAGAAGGAGGAGGAAAAGAAGAAAGAAAGGAAGGAAAACGAAACTAACAAAACAAGCAAGAAAGAAAGAAAGAAAGAAAGATAGAAGGAAAACTTCTAAACAAAACCCCATGTGTCATGTTACGGCCTTTCAACGCCCCACCCAAGAAATCAAAATGAAAACAATAAAATTAAGACAGAAAATGAATTGTTGTAAAAAGAAGATGACGTAACATGTAAATATATTTCCGTGATCAACAAACATTACAGAGTAACCTTTTACTAAAGCGGCTTCAATTAACAGAAAACTTATTTAAGAAATCTTGGATAAATAATTCCCACGTTTTCGATGATAACAAATTATTCCGATTTCGCTAAAAACCACACAGCATTTCAAACTTTTAATTAGTCCCTCCCGCCCCGCATTTATCAATGTATACAGGTATTGTATATGTGTGTATATGTATGAAATGTATACTATATCTATGTATGTATGGTGTATTACATTGATTAATAAAGAACCGAAATAAAAAAAAAAGTCTGTTTATTCAGAGATTCTTTCAAACCAAATCCAAACAAGTTTCCACATACTTCTTCGGTTGCTTCTCACTACATTTCCTGTTTCAAACCTAGCCCGGATTTGCTATATTTTCATTCTACTGGAGCAGTCATTTGCCAGACAACCCCATCGTCTTAAATATTAACATAAAACCGATGTGTTAGTATCCCTGATAATGAAACAATTGTCTTCTTCTAGGGTGTGGCCTATATGAGAAGATTTGGCTGCCATTTCTAGCTTGACGTACGTTAAAGCTGTCAACATAATTTTACGGAATCTAGGTAACAAAAAATTAACAAGAGAACTATGGGAGTTTTGTCCGGGAGTGGGGTATTGTCCGAAGGGGTTTTGTTCTAGGGGAAGGCATAAATTATTTGTGACTTTATTGCAGGTCACCATTTTATGACCAGGAAATCATGGCATACCTACACAAGTGCCATTCCATTGATTTTGTTTCTTCGTAACTTTCAGAAATGTTGATGTTCTTGAATGAAATTTACTAGAAATACCTTTAAGAGGCAAAATATCGATGGCTTTGAAGACATACGTAATGACACACATCACATATACCTACAGAACTTGGAAATATGCACGCACTCATACACACACATTCTGAAAATGAAGAAGAAACAAATCCGCGTAGTTATAATGTAATGGAAAGTATTGAAAGCGATTTTGTAAAGTATTTGTAAAGCAATGGAGAGACAGGATTAAAGAAATTCAGTTAGGAAGATGTAAAACGAAAACTTACCTCGTAACAACCCTGAACAAAATTGAAACTTAAATATTTATTTGATGGTTTTTAAGCTGTTCATTGGTTTAACAACAACTTTGTATGACTTCAATATTTTTCCTAGAAAAACGATCCCCCTCTGACCTCTTTTGTACAATTTACTTCTACGAAAACTTCGTGATAAAAGTTTATTATTATTTAAAACAGATGGCATAAAGAAAACTTTTCAAAAGAAGAAAAACCTGAAATAGTTTTAATAGGATATGGAGGTGAATGTAGGTTAGAGAAGATTTCAATTTCATTTTTGTCAATCACCTCGATATACTTTATCTGGTTTTCTCCAGTGGTGGCCACTAGTTGGCGTGTTTTTTTCCACAAACCTTCAGTGTGTGTGTCCACGTACACACGCGCACGCACACACATGCACACACTCATACACTCAAACACACACATACACGTACATATATACATTAGTAGCAGATAGCATTTTCCCACAATCCCCCGTCTGTTATTCTCTCCTGTTACATTAGGATATTTATGAAAGTATAGTGACTGTTCTGAATATATCGTTTTTAATATTTGCGTTGGTATTATTCTAAGGCCCTTATAATAATGTTATATGTGATGGATGCATTCAAAAGGGGCTTATATTTTGTGATATTTTTCCACAATTTAATTGTTTTTCCTGCTTTACTCCAAGTTGAAAAAGTCACAAAGACTGAAACCAGAACTAAAATGTTCTTCACGATAAAATGGATCTTTTTTAAAACGGGGGCCACATTTTTCATTAATGTTTTACGTAGTGTTTTTTGGTACCGAAAGACTTTCAAACTTCGTATACTTATCTATTTTGTGTTATAGAACAGAAAAATATTTTTGTATTCGAATTTATTTCATGTAAAAAATTGTCTTATTTCGATAATTTCAACCAATCACTGACAAGTATTCAGTTGTTTACATTTACTCCTTTGGCTCACTAAGCGATGTAAAGCGTATTTAATCTCCATACCTTCGTTTTATTTGCTTTTTTCATTTTAAATTTGCTTTAACCCTAACCCTAACCCTAACCCTAACCCTAGGGTTAGGGTTAGGGTTAGAGTTAGGGTTAGGGTTAGGGTTAGAGTTAGGGTTAGGATTAATTGTTTCAGAATCGTTTGTTTATGTAATCGGCACTTAATGTATATCGGCTGAATGGACGTCAGTGATTGGTTGAAATTACAGAAATACGACAACTTTAACATGGAATAATTTATGGATTTCTTTTTTTTTTAAGAAGACTAAGAGAAAAAGATGTTTTATATGACACATTCTACCAGTGTTCCAAGTTTCAAAGTGTTTCGTTAATGAAAAATGTGGCCCCCGTTTTAAAAAAGATCCGATAAAATTATTTTAGCATTTTCTACCTTCTCTTTTTTTTATTATACACATCAACTCGTGTGTCCCTTTTCAACCTTCAACATATATAAATATAAACTTTCTGAAAATTGTTCAGAGTTTCAGCAATGACATCGGAATGAGCATGGGAGTGAAAAAAATGCGCCGAAGTGACACTGAGAAGAGCAAATTAATCGGCACTAAAACACTGCGCTTGACACAGACACAGAAATCAGAGAATTAGGCCACCAGCACCCATACAAATATCTTGGAATAGACGGAACAGCTAAAATACAACAGACAGAAATGAAAGAGAAAATTTGGAGAGAGTATTACAGAAGAGTTAGACCAATATTAAACACTGAACTTGATGCTAAAAATAAGATAATAGGAATAAACATGTTAGACATACCAGTCATAAATTACAGTTTTAACATAATAAACTGGAAGATCAGTGAATTGAGAAACCTAGATAGAAAAACCATAAAACTACTAACAGCATACCGAAGTCACCACCTCAAAGCATACGCAGACAGAATACCAATCTCGGAAGGAGGCCGTGGCCTGATATATATGGAGAACTACTATAAAATAACAACAGTTGGACCTGGAAAGTACTTAGAAACAAAGAGTGGAAGACTACTGCATGTAGTAAAGTAATATAAGAAAAAGAAAATGCTTTTCTCTATACACATGGAGGCGACAGAATACGAAACAGAAACAGACTACACTGATCTCAAATGACAACATAGCAGAAATGGTCAGAGAGACAAAAAACAGCATGAAAACTGAATTACAAAACATACTGAAGAAGAAATGGAGAGAAAAACCACTTCATGGCTAATACCCTGCAAGGCTTGACAGAGAGGAAGTGAGCCTAAGTAAAAGTCAACAACGGTTCAAAAGCTCTGGAATAAAAGCTGAAATAGACGGCCTGATTCTCAATGCAGAAGACCAATGCCTGACCACAAACAACTATAAAAACAAAATAATGAAAACAGACCGTAAAACCAAATGCAGAATGTGCAACAAGCACAATGAGACAGTTGACTGCATCATCTTGGGCTGCCCAGTCCTTGCCAAATCTGAATATATGTACCGACACGACAAAGTAAGCAGTTATATCCACTAGAAAATATGCCAACATCACAACATCAAGACTAACAACATGTGGTATGAGCATAAGCCAAATAAGATACAAGACAATGACCAAGCCAAAATCATTTGGTTTATGTCAGTTCAAACCGACAAAGTAATAAAAGCTAATTGCCCAGATGACTGAGGACTGGCAAGCGAGAAGGCTGCACCAGGCTCCAATCTTATGGACACATAAGAGGTGCAGCAATATCAAAGGAAGGTTAACTAGCAAATTAGTTTTTGTATGTGGCAGATGTTCAGGAGCAATAAACACTGAGAATGTGCAGAAAACAACTTCTTCCACATTCCAGGGAGAAAAACTGGACGTAGTTGATAGCTTCCACTATCTAGGTGACCAAGTTAGTTGTGGGGGTGGATGTGCTGAAAGTGTAGCTGCTAGAATAAGAATAGCCTGGGCAAAGTTCAGAGACCTCCTACCTCTGCTGGTGACAAGGGGCCTTTCGCTCAGAGTAAAAGGCAGACTGTATGACGCTTGTGTACGAACAGCCATGCTACATGGCAGAGAAACATGGGCCGTGACTGCTGAGAATATGCACAAGCTAGCAAGAGATGAAGCTAGTATGCTCTGATGGATGTGTAATGTCAGTGTGCATACCCGACAGTGTGTAAGTATCTTGAGAGAAAAGTTGGACCTAAGAAGTATCAGTTGTGGTGTATAAGAGAGACTGGTATGGACATGTGGCAAGAATGGATGAGGATAGCTGTGTGAAAAAGTGCCACACCCTAGCGGTTGAGGGAACCTGTGGAAGAGGTAGGTCCAGGAAGACCTGGGATGAGGTGGTGAAGCACTTTAGGCCTCACCGAGGCAATGACTAGTGACCAGGACCTTTGGAATTATGCAGTACGTGAAAAGACCCGGCAAGCCAAGTGAGACCTAAATCCAAGGCCTCTGCCAGGGGTGTAGCCAGCTCATTTATTCGAACCTTTACTTCATTGGACACTAAACTCGGCTTGCGAAGACCTATTGGGGCAAGTGAAATCAAAATCGTCGCTGGAGTACTAACAGCACCCTCTGAGCAGAATCATTGCCAGAGCAGCTGTTTGGCTTCTGTGCCGATGGCATGTAAAAAACACGATTTGAGCGAGATTGTTACCAGTGTCGTCTAACTGGCACTTGTGCCGGTGGCACGTGAAGAGACTTTCGAGTGAGGTCGTTGCCAGTGCTGCAGGGCTGGCTGTTGTGCAGGTGGCACAAAAAAACACCATTTGAGTGTGGTCGTTGCCAGTACCGCCTGACTGGCCCTCGTGTCAGTGGCACGTAGAAGCACCCACTACACTCTCGGAGTGGTTGGCGTTAGGAAGGGCATCCAGCTGTAGAAACTCTACGAGATCAGATTGGAGCCTGGTGCAACCATCTGGTTCGCCAGTCCCCAGTCAAATCCTCCAGCCCATGCCAGCATGGAAAGCATGATGATGATGATATATACATATATATACATACATACGTACATACATATATATATATATATATATATATATATATATATATATATATATATATATATATATATACACACACACACACATATATATATATATACATACATATATGTACATATATATATGAACATATATATGCATATACATATATATATACATATACACACATATATATACACACACACACACACACACATATATACATATATAGATATATATACATATATATACTTTATTTAAAAGTAGCAGAAATATAACAAAAAACTGTTACTCTGAGTTTCACGTTCCCGTTCGTCCGATGAAGAGGAACGTGAATCTCCGAGTAACAGATTTTTGTTATATTTCTGCTGCTTTTAAATAAAGCATATTACTCTAGCTCTGGTATTTGAGTACTCTTTTTTCCACCTTGTTGCACATTTCATGTGCTTACTCCGGTATATACATATATATATATATACATATTTGATTATATGTATTTATAATCTCTTAGTTAACAATTAACTCCGACAAAACAAATTGGTTAATAGATACCAGGGTAGCAAAGATCACAAAAGAACTTTGGTGTAATTCCTGTTGACGAGGTAGAAACTCCCTGTTAATTTGAGGTATTTTGAATAAATATAAAATTTAATAAATGGAGTTAAATGCATATGTTAAATGAATTCTTTTATTTCCGACATATGTTTCGAAGATTACGAATGGGTCTTCCAAAGGAATGAGTGATGTTGATAAAGATGTAATCTTCTCTTCAAGGAAATTCATAAGCGCCAACTTAACCGTAATACATTTTAACCGGGGAAATTCTATATATATATATATATACATAGATATACATACACACACACACACACACACACACACACACTTATATATATATATATATATATATATATATATATATATATATATATATATATATATATATATATATATATATATATATACAAAATATATACAAAATCCTACAGGAGCCAGTCAGGCGGTACTGGCAACGGCCACGCTCAAAATGGTGCATCTCATGTGCCACCCGCACAAGAACCAGTCCAGGGGCACTGGCAACGATCTTACTTGGCTTGCCGGGTCTTCTCACGCACAGCACATTTCCAAAGGTCTCGGTCAGTAGTCATCGCCTCGGTGAGGCCCAATGTACGAAGGTCTTGCCTCACCACCTCAGCCCAGGTCTTCCTGGGCCTACCTCTTCCACGGGTTCCCTCAACTGTTAGGGTGTGGCACTTTTTCACGCAGCTATCCTCCTCCATTCTCACCACATGTCCATACCAGCGCAATCGTCTCTCTTGCACGCCACAACTGATGCTTCTAATGTTCAGCTTTTCTCTCAAGATACTTACACTCTGACGGGTATTCACATTGACATTACACATCCAACGGAGCATACTGGCTTCATTCCTTGCGAGCTTACGTATGTCCTCAGCAGTTACAGCCCATGTTTCACTGCCATGTGGCATGGTTGTTCGTACGCATGCGTCATACAGTCTGCCTTTTACTCTGAGTGAGAGTCCCTTTGTCGCCAGCAGGGGTAAGAGCTCTCTAAACTTTGCCCAGGCTATTCTTATTCTAGCAGCTACACTTTCAGCGCACCCACCCCCACTACTAACTTGGTCGCCCAGATAGCGGAAGCTATCGACTATCTCTAGTTTTTCACCCTGGAATGAGATAGAAGTTGTTTCCTGTTTGTTTGCAGTCTTTATTGCACCTGAACATCTGCCACATACAAAAACTAATTTGCTAGTTAACCTGCCTTTGATGTTGCTGCACCTCTTATGTGTCCATAGCTTGCACCGGGTACATCTTATAGAGTTACTACCTACTCCTTTTCTACATACTGAGCAGGGCCATCTACCTGAAGGGGTTTGTGTTTTATCTACCTTCCTACTTATTAGGATTTTGGTTTTAGCTAGGTTGACTCTAAGGCCCTTCAATTCTAGACCTTGCTTCCACACCTGAAACTTCTCCTCTAGTTCTGATAGTGACTCCGCAATTAGGGCAAGGTCATCAGCATAGAGGAGCTCCCAGGGGCAACCTGTCTTGAACTCCTCTGTGATTGCCTGGAGGACTATGGTAAATAAGAGGGGGCTGAGGACGGAACCTTGGTGGACCCCTACCTCTACCCGGAATTCATTGCTGTACTCATTTCCAACCCTCACCTTACTGGCAGCATCTCTGTACATGGCTCGCACAGCTCTCACTAACCATTCTTCTATCCCAAGTTTCCTCATTGACCACCAGATAAGGGATCGGGGGACCCTGTCAAAGGCTTTCTCCATGTCAACGAAAGCCAGGTACAGAGGTTTATCCTTAGCTAGGTATTTCTCCTGCAACTGTCTCACTAGAAATAAGGCATCAGTAGTGCTTTTACCTGGCACGAACCCAAACTGCATCTCATCTAAATTGATTCGCTCCCTAATTAGTTGGGCTATGACCCTCTCTGTAACTTTCATAACCTGATCTAACAGCTTGATGCCTCTGTAATTATTTGTATCTAAAGCGTCACCTTTACCTTTGTAGCAGTTGACTATGATGCTGCTACACCAGTCATTGGGTATGACTCCTTCGTGTATCACCTGGTTCGTAATACGGGTGACTAGGCTATAGCCAACACTGCCAGATATTTTGAGCATCTCTGCAGTGATTCCTGATGGGCCGGGGGCTTTCCCGGTCTTCATACTCTTAATTGCTTTATCTACCCTGGTACTATCAACTCGGATAGCTGGTCCCTCTATTGGGTCGACATACGGCAGGCTCTCTTTCTCCCATTCATTCTCTTTATTAAGCAATCTATCGTAGTGGCATCTCCAGACCTCTTTCTTTGCATCCTCATTTAATGCAAGCGTACCATCATCCATGCGAACACATTTCTCTCCTACAACATCACTATTCTCTCTCCTACACTGTCTTGCAACACGAAATACCTCGAGTCTTTGGTCCTCACGGCGCAGAACATTGGCAAATCTTTCCTTATCTGCTTCCCCTCTGGCTAAATAAACCTGTCGCCTAGCCTCCCTTCTGGCACATTGGTACAATTCCCTGCTACCACCGTTCTTCCAGTCCTTCCAAGCCTGTTTCTTTTGTCTAATAGCCCTGTCTACCTCCTTGTTCCACCACCACGTTACTCTGGGTCGGGAGGGGACCTTAGACCACCCACAAATCTGGTCGGTGGCTTTCAACAGGTTGTCCCGCAGAAATCTCCAATTGTCTTCCACGTTGTATGATGCTATATCCCCTTCTATTTCGTTAAATGCTTCAAGTAACTTGTCTCTAAGTCTCTGTCCGTTTGCAGGGTCTTTAAGCTTCCACACCCTTCTCCTCCAAGCCTGTCTAATTCTGGGCACCCATTTTGCCTTGATCCAAAAGTCGCTAACTACTAATCTATGTTGTGGGGTACATTCTTCGCCAGGGTAGGTTTTGGCATTTATAAGCCGCCCTCTTTCCCTATTTCTGGCGAGGATGTAGTCGATTTGGCTAGAGTGTCTGCCGGAGCGGTAGGTGACTAGGTGACTGGCAGGTTTCCTGAAGTTGGTACTGCAGACCATAAGATCGGTTGCATCACAGAACTCCAGCAGTCTGGTTCCCTCCTCGTTGCGGGAACCGAAGCCATAACCTCCATGTATGCCGTGGAAGCCTCCAGCACGACGTCCGACATGACCGTTGAAGTCTCCAGCCACAAAGAGAAGGTCCCTGTCACTCGTCGACGAGGTAGTTTGCAAGAGGGTGTCATAGAATTGGTCTTTCAGACCATCTGGTTGCCCCGGTTGAGGTGCATAGGCTGAGATGACAGTAGCTAATCTATGATGAAGCACTAGTCTGATCTTAAGTACTCTGTCACTTACTCTAACGACCTCGATTACCTTATCCACCCATTTCTCCGCTAGAAGTATTCCTACGCCCCCGACCCCGTCAGTGTTCCCTGCCCAGAAAATCTTGTACCTGTGTTCTTTGCCTGTGAGGAACCTCGCAGAACCTCCTCTCCATCTTACTTCCTGGATGCAGCACATATCTACGCGTCTCCGTTCAAGCATCTCAACAATTTCACCAGATCTACCTTTCAGCGTGCCGACGTTGAGAGTGCCAATCCTAACAGTATGGGTGTTGGGGGTGTGGGCCTGTAGCCTGGGAAGGGGAAAAGCAGTGTCGTGTACCTGAAAAGAAAACTTGCAATTGGAAGAATTCATAAGCAAAACAGTACCTACAACCTGCTAACATTTCTCAAACTTAATGCGCTACCCAAAGGTAGGGGAGAGGATGGCCAAGGCCACTAGATGGGTTCCGGGAGACAGCCGAGGTTGACAGGATGACAGAGGAATGAACTTCCGGTGGAGGGGGTGGGAGGGCGGGTTACCGCCAGCGAGTAGATAGGGCTCTTAATTGTAGATTTTAAATATTTGAGAGACAACAATGCATAAATCGTAATTTTTAAAGAGCAATGAATTCTAGGTGAGTAGAATATAACGTAGCATGAATTTAGGAAGCTTAGAAAATGAATAAGTATGAATTTAAGACAACAACTGAATTCAATTGAATTTCATGGAGAGAAACAAGATAAATAATAGAGGGCAAACTAAAGCGCGAAGGTATGAGATGTTTGAGGCCGTAAATAAATAAAAAAATCTCTATCTTATCTGCATCTTGGAAATTTCGTCGTAGTATGTCAGCGAGATAATTTAGAATGGGTTTCTCATTTATATATAGCCAGAACCTGAAGACCTTAAGGAAAAACTACGAGAGAGAGAGAGGATGAAGAGGTAGACAGAGGCATGGCGGGAGAAAAGATCATCATCATCATCATATATATATAAAGAGAGAGAGAGAGGGGGGACCAGTCAAGCAGCACATCACGCTGTAATTCTTGGGCTGAGAAATGTAATGTAATTAGTTTATACAAAAATCATGAAGTAATGTCAATATTGAATTCAGAGGCTATAGATAAGGTGTAAAGTCTAAGAATATTATATATATTGGGTTCAGGAAAACTATTTTGAATTATTTTTTAAATAATTTTAAAATTTAAGCTGATATATATAATGATACTATTTTGAAGACACATAAAAGGTAAGCTTTATTTTTATAATGTAAAGAATAATTAGTATAGGATTTATATAGTTTATAATTTATAATAATGGGTTTATTAATGTTTAAGGGACAAAAAAAGAAAAAGGATATTAGGAATTAACAAGGACATCCAATACAGAAACATGATAATTGATTACTAGTTTAATTAGTCATGAACTTGTTTTAAGACTAACATGGGCTAATTAAGGAATATTAATTGAATAAGGATTAGATCTATTTTGGGCATAAGGATTAGATTTATTTTGGGCATAAGGATTAGATTTATTTAAGTTAAAAATACAAAATAAACAAGACACTATCCCTGCAACTAGTTGGCACAACTAGAGGCAAGCTTTAAGGCAAATCGTGTAACAAATGAAGAGCAAAAATATTATATATTGCTGAGTAATTTGCCTCCAGCTCTAAGCTATGAAATTAGAGATTTATTCTTAAATCCTGTCGAGCCAGTTTCCTATTCTGCAATTAAAACAGAAATATTAAAAAGAACTTCAAATTCAAAACAGAAAGAATTTGTAAAGCTGTTCAATAATGAAGAATTAGGCAATAAGAAGCCGACACAACTTCTTCGGAGGATGAACGAACTTCTTGGGGATCAACAAATAGAAGAATCTTACCTCAAAGAGGTTTTCTTTACTAAATTGCCTTACAAGACACAGACCTTGCTTTCAGCTGTGAAAAATCAAAACTCTCTTCAACAATTGGCAGATTTAGCGGATGGCATTTTGGAATTGTCATCTAGAGAGTCTGTGAATGCAGTTCCTTCTATCTCTAATGAAATACAAGCATTGAAGGAGAGTTATGAAAAACAATTTGAGTTATTGACGAAGAAAATTGAAAGTCTTCAGTTCGAAAGAGACAGTGACTCAAATACAAGAAACACAAGACGACGAAGGAGATCGAAAAGTCCCAAAAGAAACGCCATATGCTGGTACCATACAAAGTTTGGTGACATCGCTGTGTGAAACCATGTTCATTTAATTTTTTGAACAAAAAGAAAGTCGGAAAACTTCTCAACCACGGATTTGATGCGACGAAATCTGTGGACAGCTTAAATAAAAGTCGCGTATTTTTTGTTTTTGATACGAACTCTAAAGAAAGGTTTGGGGTTGATACAGGAGCAGCTTGTTCAATTTGGCCTGTAAAACTTTTGAAAGAAAAACCAAAACCTGTATATTTGACTCTTCAAGCAGCTAATCAATCTGAAATCCAAACATTTGGAGAGATTAGCTTAACTGTCAATATAAATCTACGAAGAGAATTTAAGTGGATCTTCATAGTAGCAGACTTGCCTTTCCCAATATTAGGAGCAGATTTTCTCGCACACTACCATTTAATGGTAGATATAAGAAAACAAAAACTGATAGACACAGAAACTTCATTAAAAATCCAAGGAATGAGATGCAGAAAGGTCACAGACAGTCCATTGTATTTCATATCGTCCTCAGAAAATCGGTATCACAAGTTGTTGAATAATTATCCTAAAATTACGACACTATTAGCTCTAAATACCAAGTGTATGCATTCAGTAACACATCACATCATCACACAAGGACCCCCAAGTTTTTCCAAGCCGAGAAGATTATATCTGGAAAAATTGAAGATTACAAAGGCCGAGTTTAGTCATATGTTGGACCTTGGTATAATTCGTCCTTTACCACTCCATTTGGGTTATTTGAATTCCTTCGCATGCCTTTCGGATTGAGGAACGCAGCAAATACTTTTCAAAGATTTATGGACGAAGTAACAAGAAATTTACAATTTGCAATCTTTTGAAGATATAAAAGATAAACTTTGTAGAGCAACACTTTTAAACCATCCGGTTCCTGAAGCGAAATTATCGTTGGTAGTTGATGCTTCCGATGTTGGAGTCGGTGGAGTTTTGCAACAATATCATTGTGGTTCTTGGCACCCACTATCTTTCTTTTCAAAAAAATTGAAGGTGTAGTGAAACTACCTCCCGCCATTAGATACAAACTACTATCGCCATTACATACAATCTTCCTTTAAATATAAACAAACGCGAACGTAGGGGAAAACATTAACCTTGTCATCACGTGACTGATCATTATTCGAATCGGCAACTTCTTCGAACCGTTCCCGCCAGAACGCAAACTGACCAATCACGCCCCTAATAAGGTCACGTGATAGAGTATATTTCTACCATCTGGTGAGCCAATAGTTTGTTATAAATAGCTTTAACTCGGCGGCCAAATTTGTCTCGGTCCAGTTTCTCTCTGAGAACTGTTCCGTGTACCACACGACAGCAGCAGCAGTTCCAGCGACCACTTCAACAGCTTCGTCCAGCCAAAGATGACCACCGCCGTCGCCACATCAGCAACACGTTTCTACGACTACTACCAAGCAGCCTCAATCACCACCAGCGTCAACACGACTTACTATGTACACCAAACCAAACCTCCGCGGCACATCTCTCTCTTCGATTCTGTTAGGTGACTCAGCTTCACCACGATAAATAAACAGACAAGAGTTCTTAAACAGACAAGAAATTCTCAGCCAGCGACGAACATCTGTATAAGAATCACGGCCCGGCATCGATGCCACGACATCACAACTAGTGATCAGCTCTGCCACACTCAGCCAACTCACTTTCACATACAGAACTTTTCCTATAGTGTACTAAAGATCTGGTATAATTGCTCACGTGTTATTGACTCTTTCTATTTGCTGTAAACACTCATACACACATGTATCACTCACATACACACTTTTCTTTGTGTGACGGCCTGTCTTTGATTATGTTCTTATATGTCGCATTCACACTCTCACACAGACATACATCTTTAACGCTACAATAAATATCTCTGTTATTCATCTTATACGGTTGTGGTCTTTCATTACTGGTCATCTATGTTATCGTCGCATAACATATTAGTATATCATCTTTGATATATATTTGTATGTTCGACCGTGTGACACGTTTAAATAAAAGGAGTCCTCTGTTTTTCCATTCGTCACCATTTCTCCTTTTTGAGTTCGCACGGTCGTCCCTTACAAAGGCACCAGAAACGAAATACAGCGTATTCGGCAGAGAATTGTTGGCAGCTTATTTGTCAATTAAATACTTCAGACATCTTCTTGAAGGTAGGTCATTTACTTTATTTACTGACCATAAACCATTAACATATGCATTCAAAAGTTCTTCGGAGAAATATTCTCCTAGAGAAATTAGACACCTTGATTTTATTTCACAGCTTACTGTGGATATACGGTATATCAAGTGTGTTGAAAATTCTGCAGCAGATGCACTTTCTAGAATGAATGTAGATGCATTAAATTCATTAAACAATATAAATTTGGAAGAAATGTCTAAGGATCAAGTTGAAGATAAAGAATTTTCTTTATATAAACATTCTTGTTTCACTTCTTTGGAATTTAAGCTGTTGCCGACGATCCATTCATGTAAATCACATATTTAGTGTGATGTTTCTACAGGTTTTTCGAGACCATTTGTGCCTGAAAAGCATAGAAAAGCTGTTTTTTCCACCTTACATAATATATCTCTTCCAGGTCTTGGAGCTTCATTTAGTCGATTAGTTTGGTATGAATAAGGATATTAGTTCCTGGGTTAAGTCATGTATGCAGTGTAAAAATTCCAAAGTACATCGTCATATCAAAGCACCATTAGGTACATTTGCAAATCCAGATGCGAGATTCCAACAAATCCACATTGATATAGTTGGACCCTTAACTCCATGTGAAGATAACATGTATTTGTTGACATGTATAGATCGTTTCTCGAGATGGCCAGAAGCTTATCCCATCAAAGATATTTCTGCAAAAACTATAGTAAAAACTTTGTTTACTAATTGGATATCCAGATTCGGTGTCCCTGATAAAATAACGACCGATCGTGGTAGACAATTGGAGTCTACCCTTTTCGCAGAATTCAATAAACTGTTGGGGATTAAAAGAATCCGTACGATTTCCTATCATCCACAGTCTAACGGCATGGTAGAGAGATTTCATAGACAGCTAAAATCTTCATTAAGAACTTATTCTGATTCTAGCAGTTGGTTAGAAGCTTTACCAGTGGTTTTGTTAGGAATCAGAAGTGCTGTTAAAGAAAATATACAATATTCTCCTGCTGAACTCTTATATGGAACAACATTAACTCTACCTGGTCAAATGTTTGAAGAAAACAATTCTTTTAATGGAGATGTTAATGATTATGTAACTCGTCTTCAAAGATTTCTTACTGATATTCCTGCTTTTACGAGAAAATTACAGAATGTTAAAAGTTTCATTCCCTCTGATATTAATTCTTGGACTCATGTTTTCGTACGTAACGATGCTACTCATAATTCACTGAAATATAAATACACTGGACCTTTTAAAGTCTTGTCAATTGAAGATAAAACTATGACTCTGGATATACATGGCAGAGAAGAGATTGTCAGTTTAGACAGAGTAAAAAAAAGCATATTTAGACCAGTATCCTTGTCATGGAAATGATGATGAGAGCGATACATCACATAACAAAATGAAACAGAACGACACATCTCGGAAAATGAAACAGAGTGATATTCAAAACAGTGAACCTAAAGTTAACGGAAACGCTAAAAAGACAATATTAAAAACACATACCAGCCAAAAGAAAACTAGAAGCGGTAGAATTGTACATTTTCCCAAAAGACTTTCTCAATTTGTTTGAATATATTCCTCATAAACTTTTGTATTTCTGGAAATTTTTGTTATAAAAATTTTTTTAGTTCTGGAAATTGAACAATGTGAAGAACGCTGTTGTTTTTCGTTAAACCGTTAATGTGCGGTTATTTTCATTTCTTTAACATGGTAAAATTGTATATTTCAAAATTGTGTTAATTCAAATATTGTATTGAGGAATATATGAATTGTAATTTTTTTTTATCGCAAAATTGAGAATTTTTCTAGCAAACTCATAAGAGGCAGAGAGAGAACGTAAGTTCGTTTGCCCGAACATGAGAAATTATTGATTTCTCATTGGTTGAAAATTACTGCCCATATACGAATTCTGAACTTCGTTGAAAAAGTTTTTCACGGGGTACGGTTCTAGGAAGTAGTTATAAAAACCCTGATTTTCGGCAAACTCTCCAGTGATCGTTGGATTGCTACTAAAATCCATGACACTCACCCTCTTGAGTATCGGCTAATATTTATGCCATGTTCAATACTCAAATCCGACAATATTGAATTGTTGTGAACTCTTATAGCTAGAATGAAAAATTAGTTAATAAAATTTAAGTCGTAATTCTCTACGACGAAATGACTTTATATCTAAATGTTCTAAAAATGCCAAAAATGTATATAAATAGCCGTGCTTGTTGACAAGACAAAGGAAATACCATTATCCTCAACAACCAGAATACGGTTTCAAGCCCAGCTCGGGAAATAGGGACATAACGTTATTTTGTTTTTCGGCGGTCCGTATCAATATATATATATATATATATATATATATATATATATATATATATATATATATATATATATATATATACAATTATTATTTTTATGCATGTATATATTTATATGCATGTATCATCATCCTCGTTTAATGTCCGCTTTCCATGCTAGCATGGGCTGGACGATTTCACTGAGGACTGGTGAACCAGATGGCTACACCGGGCTCCAATCTGATTTGGCAGAGTTTCTACAGCTCGATGCCCTTCCTAACTGCAAGAGTGTAGTGGGTGCTCTTACGTGCCACCGGCACGAAAGCCGATCAGGCGGTACTGGCAACGGCCATGCTCAAAATGGCGTATTTTACGTGCCACCTGCACAGGAGCCAGTCCGGCGGCACTGGCAATGATCTCGCTCAAATGTCTTTACACGTACCACCGGCTCGGCACAAGTGCCAGGAAGGCGACGCTGGGCACAGGTGCCATTACGATTTCGCTTTTGCCTACCCCAACAGGTCTTCGCAAGCCGAGTTTAATGTCCAATGAAGTAGACGACGTTGGCATGGGTGCCAGTCGTCGAATTTAGTTTGATTTCGATTTCACTTTCCTCAACAGGTTTTCGCAAGCGGAGTTTAGTGTCCAATGAAGGAAGGTACGCATAAGAGGGCTGGCTACACCCCTGGCAGAGGCCTTGGATTTAGGTCTCACTTGGCTTGCCGGGTCTTCTCACGCACAGAATATTTCCAAAGGTCTCGGTCAGAAGTCATCGCCTCGGTGAGGCCCAGTGTTCGAAGGTCGTGCCTCACCAATCATCCCAGGACTTGCTGGGTCCACCTCTTCCACAGGTTCCCTCAACTGCTAGGGTGTGGCACTTTTTCACACAGCTACCCTCATCCATTGTTGCCACATGACCATACCAGCGCAATCATCTCTCTTGCACACCACAACTGATGCTTCTTAGGTTCAACTTTTCTCTCAAGGTACTTACACTCTGTCTAGTATGCACAGTGACATTACACATCCATTGGAGCATACTGGCTTCATTCCTTACGAAACAACACCTGTCCTCAGCAGTTATGGCCCATGTTTCACTGCCATGGAGCATGGCTGTTCGTACACACGCGTCATACAGTCTGCCTTTTACTCTGAGTGAGAAGACCCTTGTCACCAGCAGAGGTAAAAGCTCTCTGAACTTTGCCCAGGCTATTTTATTCTAGCAGCTACACTTTCAGCACACCCTCCCTCACAACTAACTTGGTCACCTAGATAGCGGAAGCTATCAACCACGTTTAGTTTTTCTCCCTGGAATGTGGCAGAAATTGTTTTCTGCACATTTTCAGTGTTTATTGCCCCTGAGCATCTGCCACATACAAAAACTAACTTCCTAGTTAACCTTCCTTTGATATTGCTGCACCTCTTATGTGTCCATAGCTTGCACTGGGTACATTTTATAGAGTTTCTACCTACACCTTTTCTACAGATCAAGCAGGGCGATCTACCTGAAGGGGTTTGTGTTTTGTCTACCTTCCTACTTGTTAGGACTTTCATTTTAGCTAGGTTGACTCTACGGCCCTTCGATTCTAGTCCTTGCTTCCACACCTGAAACTTCTCCTCTAGTTCTGATAGTGACTCAGCAATTAGTGCAAGGTCATCAGCATAGAGAAGCTCCCAGGGGCATCCTGTCTTGAATTCCTGTGTTATTGCCTGGAGGACTATGATAAATAGGAGGGAGCTGAGGACAGAACCTTGGCGAACCCCTACCTCTACCCGGAATTCTTCACTGTACTCGTTGCCAACCCTCATCTTACTGACAGCGTCTCTGTACATGGCTCGCATAGCTCTCACTAACCATTCATCTATCCCTAGTTTCCTCATTGACCACCAGATGAGAGATCGGGAGACCCTGTCAAAGGCTTTCTCCATGTCAACGAAAGCCAGGAACAGAGGTTTATCTTTGGCTAGGTATTTCTCCTGCAGCTGTCTTACCAGAAATATAGCATCAGTGGTGCTTTTACCTGGCACAAACCCAAACTGCATCTCATCTAAACTGACTCTTTCTCTAATCAGTTGGGCTATGACCCTCTCCGTGACTTTCATAACCTGATCTAACAACTTGATACCTCTGTAATTATTTGTATCTAAGGCATTATCTTTACCTTTGTAGCAGTTGACTATGGTGCTGCTACATCAGTCATTGGGTATGACTCCTTCGTGTATCACCTGGTTCGTAATACGGGTGACTAGGCTATAGCCGACACCACCAGATATTTTAAGCATCTCTGCAGTGATTCCTGATGGGCCGGGGGCTTTCCCTGTCTTCATAGTCTTAATTGCTTTATCTACTAAGGTACTGTCAACTTGAATAGCTGGTCCCTCTGTTGGGTCGACATTTGGCAGACTCTCTTTCTCTTATTCATTCTCTTTATTGAGCAACCTTTCATAGTGATGTCTCCAAACCTTTCTTTGCAGCCTCGTTTAGTGCAAATGAACCATCATCCATGCGAACACATTTCTCTCATACGACATCACGATTCTCTCTCACACACTGTCTTACAACATGAAATACCTCAAGTCTTTGGTCCTCACGGCGCAGAACATTGGCAATTTTTTTCTCATCTGCTTCTCCTTTGGCTAAGTAAACCTGTCGCCTAGCTTCCCTTATAGCAGTCTGATACAATTCCCTGCTACCACCTTCTTCCAGTCCTTCCAATCCTGTTTCTTTTGTCTAATAGCCCTGTCAACCACGTTATTCCACCACCACATTACCTTGAGTTGAGAGGGGACTTTGCACCATCCACAGATTTGATTAGTGGTTCTCAGCAGGTTGTCCCGTAGAAACCTCCAGTTGTCTTCTACATCGTGTGAAGCTACATCCCCTTCTATTTCGTGAAAGGCTTTGAGTAATAAGACTAAATCTCTGTCAATTCGCAAGATCTTTGAGCTTCCAGACCCTTCTCCTCCAAGCCGGTCGTCTTCTGGGCAACCACTTAGCCCTGATCCTAAAGTCACTAACTACTAGTCTATGTTGTGGTGTACATTCTTCGCCTAGGAAGGTTTTTGGTATTTATAAGCAGCCATCTTTCCCTTTTCTGGCGAGGATGTAGTCAATTTGGCTTGTGTGCCTGCCAGAACGGTAGGTGACTAGGTGACTAGGTGACTAGGTGACTAGGTGACTGGCAAGTTTCCTCAAGTTAGTATTGCAAACCATAAGGTCATTTGCATCACAGAACTCCAGCAGCCTGGTTCCCTCCTCATTGCGGGAACCAAAACCATAGCCTCCATAGAAGCCCTCTGTATGTTGTCCAACATGACCATTGAAGTCACCAGCCAGAAAAAGAAGGTCCCTGTCATTCATCAACGAGGTAGTCTGCAACAGGGTGTCATAAAATCGGTCTTCCTGTCTATCGGGTAACCCGGACTGAGGGGCATAGGCTGAGATAATGGTTGCTAACCCATGGTGAAGGACTAATCTGATCTTAAGTATTCTATCGCATACTCTGACTACCTCGATTACCTTATCCACCCATTTCTCCAGAAGATGTATACCCATGCCCCCGACCCCGTCTGTGTTCCCTGCCCAGAAAATCTTGTACCTGTGTTCTTTGCCTGTGAGGAACCTAGCGGAACCTCCTCTCTACCTTATTTCTTGGATGCAGCACAAATCTACGCATCTCCATTCAAGCATCTCAACAATCTCACCAGACCTACCTTTCAGTGTGCCGACATTGAGAGTGCCAATCCTGAGGGTGTGGGAGGTATGGGCCCGTGAGACCCTGGGGCAGGGAACGGCCGCGTCATGTACCTGAAAAGAGAGCTTGCATTTGGCAGAATTCATAAACAATCAGTAGCTTTCATTTCAACCTCATCCACTACACAATATTTTGCACTATATGATCGCTACCTTACATGGGAGATAAACCCTAAATGGGGGTTGGGGTGGCGTGAAGCCTTTAGAAGTGTTCATGGGAGACAGCCAGGAACTTATGGTACCGGTGGAGAGTATAGGAACTTCCGGTACTGGTGGAGAAAATAGGAACTTCCAGTACTGGTGGAGAAAATAGGAACTTCCGGTACTGGTGGAGAAAATAGGAACTTCCGGTACTGGTGGAGAAAATAGAAACTTCTGGTACTGGTAGTGGGGGTGGAAGGGCGGGTGCACCGGGATCGAGAGACAGAATAAAGCAGAGGGTTAGACCATAAATGAGGGAGATAGGGGGAGATATTCTTTAGAGATTTCTGTCGCATAGTTTGAGAGAATGGTAGTAATAGAAGCATAGAGGGATTAGGCCCAGAATACGAAGGGGATTCAGCTAAACTAAGACAGAATTATAGAGATAAGTGATTGTGTGATAAAAATTAAAAGTGAAATTGAATAACTTGAATAACTGAATGAATTTGACGTATATATATATATATATATATATATATATATATATATATTAGTTATAGAATAAACACACTGGGTTAACGACTCAACATATCACACCCCCTCAATGAGCATATATAAGAAATACAACATAATCCATCAAACATAAGGAATAAGAAGATATAACGTAAGAAAAATAACGCAAGAAGAAATCATAAATAAAAGAATAAGAAATATAGAACATATAGTATAAAATTTTATACACGAAATATTGTTTTAACCGATAACATACAACTGAAAAAATTGAGTTAAAGGTATAATACAATACACGTAAATATCATTTCATAGAAGTTAAAATTAATACGAATAAAAGGAATAAAAATTTCAAATATATAATATAATGATATAATATATGGAAATTATCGAAATAAGACAATTTTTTACATGAAATAAATTCGAATACAAAAATATTTTTGTTCTATAACACAAAATAGATAAGTATACGAAGTTTGAAAGTCTTTCGGTACCAAAGACACTACATAAAACATAAATGAAAACTGGCGCCCCCGTTTTAAAATAGATCCCAACTTTCACATGGAATAACTTGCGAATTCCTTTTTTTTGTTAAGAAGACTAAGAGTAAAAGATGTTTTATATGACACATTCTACAAGTGTCCCAAGTTTCAAAGTGTTTCGTTAAGAAAATACTGGCGCCCCCGTTTTAAAATAGATCCGAAAGTTGTCGTATTTCTATAATTTCAACCAATCACTGACGTCTATTCAGCTGAATAAGCGTTACTGCTGGGCGGTCATAAAAATGTTATTCCCTGTGACATATTTCATCCGGTTTAATCGTAATTTATACGCATATATTGTTTATATAATAAATTACGCTGTGCGTATCTATGTGTGTAACAATTTTAGAGTTCGGATTCTCGAGTTAGGGTTAGTTTTAGGGTTAGGGTTAGGGTTACGGTTAACAGTCTAGTTAGGGTTAGGGTTAGGGTTAGGGTTAGGAGATTAATACGATATACACCGTTACAGCGCTAACTGTTTTCAACTGAATAGACGTCAGTGATTAGTAGAAATTATCGAAATAAGACAATTTTTTACATGAAATAAATTCGAATACAAAAATATTTTTCTGTTCTATAACACAAAATAGATAAGTATACGAAGTTTGAAAGTCTTTCGGTACCAAAAACACTACGTAAAACATTAATGAAAACTGTGGCCCCCGTTTTAAAATAGATCCTAATATATAATATAAGTCGATATAGAATGAAGTAAAATAAAATAAAGAAATGAGGTACCATAAAGTAGTCCATCGGTTAAAAATCAAGGACAGATGTGATTTAACACTATTTACAGCTAAAGGTCAACGTCTTTCATATCCTTCGGGCACATTTTACAACTCAAAACCAGTAGACACCAATAGGCAAGTCCGCACCAGTTAGGCATATACAAGAGTGAACAACAGGCACCCGGCAGGTATCAGCAGGTAAAACATGTAAAATTTAATTCCGCTCACCATGTCCAAAAAAGGTTCACAACACATGTTGTTCACTCTTGTATATGTCTAACTGGTGCGGACTTGCCTATTGGTGTCTACTGGTTTTGAGTTGTAAAATGTGCCCGAAGGAGATGAAGGACGTTGACCTTTAGCTGTAAATAGTGTTAAATCACTTCTGTCCTTGATTTTTAACCGATGGACTACTTTATGGTACCTCATTTCTTTATTTTATTTTACTTCATTCTATATCGACTTATATTATATATTATCTAAATATATGTAACGGTAAGTATTAATTATCAATTGTACTGGTTATAAGATGAACGATGAAGATGATCAACATTTTAATAGAAATGTTTATTTACCGTTACTTTATATGTTGCCATACCACGACGGGTAGGCCAGTGTAATAGCATAACAGTTTGTACGTAAAGCATACAAGGTTAAGAATTTCGGCCTGTATCTGTATGTACACTTTTTCATAGTAGTAATTATATAGAGAGAGGAGAGATGGTAGGGTTATAGAGAAAAGGATGCGAGCTCGTATTAGTTATAATGTGTGCACCGTTGTCTCACAGTGGCTGACAGTAAACTTCTTTCTCCCTCTGCCAAGGTTGTAGCTGGTCAGCCAGGCTTCGTTCTCCATGAGTCGTCAAGTGACCACTGGTGACTAAAAAGAGGAAAAGGAAGTTTGCTTGGAAGCCTCCTGTTTTTATAGCTATAGAGAAGGGTAGTGAGTGCAAAGGATTTAGCTGGCGGACTTGTTTATCTCTATTCTAGATGGAGTAGAAGAGGTCAGAAAGGGGTCAAGTGGTGGAAACACCGCTTCGGCCCAGCTATTCAAATTTGGGTATAGTGGATCGCATCCACTTCACGCCTGCCAGATTCCTATATATATAAAAATGAGAATGTGTGTGTGTGTGTGTGTGTGTGTGTGTGTGTGTGTGTGTGTGTGTGTGTGTCTGTCTGTCTGTCTGTGTGTGTGCTTCCCTAAAACTCGAGAACTACACAACCAATTTCATTCAAATTTTACACATACCTTACTTAGGGTTCCGGTTGTGTTTTAGTCAAAGAAATTTTTTTAACTTCTTGCATAGTTCCAGCCCACAGCAACATCATATCTCCTCCACTATTTAAGTATTACGTGTCAAAAGTGAAACAAAAACACTCATGTCAAATACTTTCACTTTAAAAATGAAACTATTCCACTAACTGAAACAATCACATTTCGATACTGTAATGACAGATACTTTCACTTTAATGGTGTGTATATATATATATATATATATATATATATATAGAGAGAGAGAGAGAGATGTATATGTACACGTATATGTATAGATATATATATATAGATATAGATCTATATGCATACATGTATATGTATACATATGTGTAGATGTATATATATATATATATATATATATATATATAGATGTACATGTAATATGTACACATATATACATGCATACAGATATCTATACATATATGCACCCATACACACACACATACATATGCACACAAACACACACATTAGTCATTTGTTTTCTTATCCAAAACTACGTCAAAAGTACTGAATGGATCTTTATGAAATTTGGAAATTATATTCTATGCATAATGGCCATAACCCCCATGAAAATTCATATATATTTGATATTCATGAAATTTTAACCATACATATTGCACACAAATAAAGTAATATTTCTAAAATTTTTTCTTCTTACAAGTTACAAAGACCCCTTCATGGGTACTTCACACCCACAATTTAGTCATTTTTCCCAAGCAAAGACGAATACAGTTGTTCCATTGGTAGCTGTAGAGTCACCGGAACATAACAGATGAGCATTATTTGTAATTCAACGGTAGAAGTGTAAGACTATCCTTTCAGATATACATTGGGATTTCTGCAATGTGGTGCATAAATTGTCAAGTAAATGAGACTTATCTTTGCCTCCACTGATTCACTTGCAAAGTGTTGAGTAAAATTATTTCGTTGCAGACCTCCTTTGAGTCTTTTTATTAACACTGCGACACATATAGTCCCCAGTTGGTAACATTGATTTCAAGTCCTTCCCAGATGAGTGACTGGTTGTTCTAAGACATTTATCGATTGTAAATTTTGTCTGCCCAGTTACCTATCGGTATAGTGGTCATTTGCAAACTCCAGAGGCGACACTTTCATTTCCCTTTGCTCCAAACGTCACACATTGTTGTTTCTATTGAGTCATGCCCTTCCAATTGCTATAGATCCATAATGCATCTTAAAGCTGTGCCTGTCACCTGTATGGTGAGGAATCCTACATTGGGGAGTAGTAACGACTAGGCTACGGTAGCTGACTGATTATCATGATCATTCGTCTTTTGCTTTCCTGTAGATTTGCTCTCTTTTACAAACCCAGTGAACATACATATATTTCCTATTTCAAAGAAATTCAAACAATACATATTACACACAAGTTAAAAAGATTCCAAACAATTAAACTTTTCTGGTTGACATTAATACACCCATCACCAACAGGGGCCTTAACTCCCACATTTTTCAGCTCCATGAGCTCCATTTTTCAGGAGCAAAATTCTTTTAGGGTCCATGTAGTGTCTTAGGCCAAAAATTTTTTAACTTCCTGCATAGTTCGAGCGCACAGCAATATCATATCTCCTCCACTATTTCAGTATTACGTGTCAAAAATGAAACAATAACACCACTCTACTGTAATGTCACATACTTTCACTCTAAGACTGAAACTATTCCACTATTTCAGTATTACCTGTCAATAACATTTGAAACAATAACATGTCGCTACTGTAATTTCAAATATTTTCACTTTAATATTTTCAATTTCATACTGAAACTATTAAAGTGAGACTATACTCTCACATATATAGAGGCATACTATAAGACCCAAGTTAAAAACATTCCCAACAATTCAACTTCTCTGGTTGACATTAACACCACCACCCCCAATAGGGGCCTTCATTCCCACATTTTAGAGCTACGTGAGCTCCATTTTGCAGGAGCAAAATCTCTTTTACAGGTTCCAGAAGACTGAAATTTTGGAATATGCGCATAAATATCAATAGTATAGGATACATGTCTCATGATTAGAATTTTTTAGGGTGTGTAAAGAGGGAAAGAACCCTCATGTGCAATTTTGATGAAATTCGAATCATATGTATTCCAGTTCCTTACAGAAAATATTACAGAAAAGTCTCATTTTTCAATTGCATGTCACACGGGCAACGCCGGGTATCTCTGCTAGTATTATATTATATATTTGAAATTTTTATTCCTTTTATTCGTATTAATTTTAACTTCTATGAAATGATATTTACGTGTATTGTATTATACCTTTAACTCAATTTTTTCAGTTGTATGTTATCGGTTAAAACAATATTTCGTGTATAAAATTTTATACTATACTAGCAGAAATACCCGGCGTTGCCCGGGTTAAAGAGAATAATGAAATCTAAAAACGCCGTCTAGACTACGCATCATCTTTATATATAGAGATGTATATACACACACGCACCCAAACACACGTATATATATGTATATCAATATAAATATATGAAAGTCAATGAAGTTTCGTAAAAGAAGGTGATCATGTACATACTTTCTTGCTGTTGTGATTATAACACCTCATTGTAAACTATGTTCCTTGTTTTCCCTTGTGGAGCATATACAAATAGGTTTTTTGTTGCTGCCCACTCTTGAGCAGCCAACATACAGTTGTCAATGTGAGAAGCAGGGCTCTTCCAACAGAAGACCAGCTACAGACAGTGTTTGACCCTGATATTTGTTTATGGACATGGCAAAAGTCACACGAAGGGGGAATTGTAGTCTTCTGAATGTAAAAGGAATGTCTGCTCCTGATGGAGTAAGAGGAATTCTTGGAATAAAGACGTCATCCCCTTTTGCACATCCAGAAAGAATGGTAGCCTCGATAACGTGTGACATCATTTTCTAAATAATGCTCATCTGTTATGTTCGGGTTAAAATTTCATCAACATCAAAAATATATGAATTTTCATGGGAGTTATGGCCGTTATGCAAAGAATATAATTTCCAAATTTCATAAAGATCCATTCAGTACTTTTGACGTAGTTTTGGATAAGAAAACAAATGACTAATGTGTGTGTTTGTGTGCATGTGTATGTGTGTGTGATGGGTGTATATATGTATAGATATCTGTATGCATGTATATATGTATATATGTGTACATATTACATGTACATCTATATATATATATACATCTACACATATGTATACATATACATGTATGTATAGATCTATATATATATACATATACGTGTACATCTATATGTATACATATACATCTCTCTCTCTCTCTATCTTTCTCTCTCTCTTTCTCTCTTTCTCTTTCTCTTTCTCTGAAAGTATCTGTCATTACAGTATCGAAATGGTGTACATATACATGTATATGTATGCATATACATCTCTCTCTCTCTCTCTCTTTCTGTCTCTCTCTTTCTCTCTTTCTCTCTCTGTGAAAGTATCTGTCACTACAGTATCGAAATGTGATTGTTTCAGTTAGTGGAATAGTTTCATTTTAAAAGTGAAAGTATTTGACATGAGTGTTTTTGTTTCACTTTTGACACGTAATACTTAAATAGTGGAAGAGATATTATGTTGCCGTGTGCTCGAACTCTGCAAGAAGTTAATAATTTTTTTGGACTAAAACACAACTGGAACCCTAAGTAAGACATGTGTAAAATTTGAATGAAATTGGTTGCGTAGTTCTCGAGTTTTAGGGATTCACACAGACAGACAGACAGACACACATTCTCATTTTTATATAAATAGATGTTCTATATTTCTTATTCTTTTATTTATTATTTCTTCTTGCGTTATTTTTCTTACGTTATATCTTCTTATTCCTTATGTTTGATGGATTATGTTGTATTTCTTATATATGCTCATTGAGGGGGTGTGATATGTTGAGTCGTTAACCCTGTGTTTTTATTCTATAACTAATATTTTTACTCTTGTCTCAATTATTCTGAGCACTTCTCCTTACAACCCTGTGCAAAATCTATTGGTTTCCTAAAAAATCCATTAATATTATATATATATATATATATATATATATATATATATATATATATATATATAGGCACAGGAGTGGCTGTGTGGTAAGTAGCTTGCTTACAAACCACATGGTTCCAGGTTCAGTCCCACTGCGTAGCACCTTGGGCAAGTGTCTTCTACTATAGCCTCGGGCCGACCAAAACCCTGTGAGTGGATTTGGTAGACGGAAACTGAAAGAAGCCCGTCGTATATATGTATATGTATATATATGTGTGTGTGTGTGTTTGTGTCTGTGGTTGTACCCTCCAACATCGCTTGACAACCGATGCTGGTGAGTTTACGCCCCTGTAACTTAGCGGTTCGGCAAAACTGACCAATAGAATAAGTACTATGCTTACAAAGAATAAGTCTTTGTGTCGATTTGCTTGACTAAAGGCAGTGCTCCAGCATGGCTGCAGTCAAATGACTGAAACAAGTAAAAGAGTATATATATATATATATATATATATATATATATACTATAAAAGGCAAATTTTCTCTATGTGTGTGTATGTTTAAAATTCATACATTTACACAATTCCAAATTTCTTGGATTAAACAATCGCAATTAATATTCTAAATACAATTTGTTAGGTCACTGCGTCATTTTTTCACTCCAAAAATGTCCTAATAATGAATAAAATCCATAAAACTACAGCAATAAACAT
Source organism: Octopus bimaculoides (assembly GCF_046866305.1). Classification (NCBI taxonomy): domain Eukaryota; kingdom Metazoa; phylum Mollusca; class Cephalopoda; order Octopoda; family Octopodidae; genus Octopus; species Octopus bimaculoides. The sequence goes on from NC_142928.1 coordinate 202,056,564, forward strand.
TTTCTCCCTAATAAAATCTAATTTCCTCTTTCTAATACAAATCCTTTCAACTCCTACTTTCTCTTATGAACATTTACGTTCAATCCAACAGCAAATACAAAAAGATCAAAACTGAAACAATCACATTTCGATACTGTAATGACAGATACTAAAACTACATACAAAATTACTTTGCTCCTCTAAAATTAACTATTTCTATTCCTCTTACACATCGTTTCAATTGCTACTTTCTTTTATGAACGTTTACGAACGATCCAAGAAAAAAGACAGAGAAACGAAGGAGAGTGAGAGTCAAATAACCAGATACACTACCAATCATACGTAAATACACACATATATATATACCTATGGTTACCAATAATCTCATTCCAATTTGGCGGGAATTGTAAGTTTACTTTCCATTTCTAACACCGTCCTTCACCATCGAGACATCTTTCTCAAATACGATCGACAAACATTTATTCCCTACAAACTGTGAGATTTTTTTGAAAATCTTTTCGTAAATCTTGACATTAACACCCCCACAATTACCTACCTAACCCTAACAAACCCTAACCTAACACTGTAGTGAAAATCGTACAGGTGTTAATCTGAAAATTTAACAATCTTTTTTAAAACACTTTTACTTACTAACATTTTTTTTATTTAGTGTGTGTGTTGCCCATATATATATATATACACTTAAGACTTAGTTGTGGGTTGGGAGTTTGATCGGTAGAGGTCATTATTATTATTATTATTTCTTTATTATTATTATTATTTTTAATTTTTCCCACAACGGCGGCTTCGGGCAGGTGGAGAATAGTCGATTATATTGACCCCCTGTGTTCAACTGGTACTTATTTTCTAAACCCCAAAAGGATGAAAGGCAAAGTCAACTTCGGCGGAATTTGAGCTCACACACTCATACATACAAATATCTGTCATTCTCTTCCAAATACGATCGACAGTCAAACATTTATTCCTTACAAACTGAATTTTTTTAATATCTTTCTTAAAACGCATTTACTTACTACCATATATAGACACAGAATACACATTAATACACACATACATACAAATACCTGTCATTTTTTAAAATTTAGTGTGTGTGTGTGTGTGTTGCTCATCTTAATATATAATGCTGAAGTTCTGTACTTACTAACATTTTTTAATTTAGTGTGTATGTGTGTGTGTCTTGCCCATATATATATACACTTAAGACTTAGTTGTGGGTTGGGAGTTTGATCTGCAGAGGTCATTATTATTATTATTCAGATTAGCACCCGCACGATTTTCACTAGGGTGTTAGGGATACGGTTTTGAGGTCAGGGTTACGGTTTTAGGGTTACGATGAGGGTTAGTCTTACGGTTACGGTTTTAGGGTTAGGGTTACGTAATCGAGCGGGTGTTAATCTGAAAAATTACCGAAATGTGAAAACTACCGACCCTCCCATCTGTTATAACTTTTGTTGTTCTGTTTAATATGTACATAGATTATGTCTCGAAACTCGGCTTGCGAAGACTTATTGGGGCAAGCGAAATCGAAATCGTGATGGCATCTGTGCCCAGCGTCGACTTTCTGGCACTTGTGTCTGCAGCATGTGTTAAGGACCTTCGAGTGAGATCGTTGCCAGTGCCCCTGGACTGGCTCTTGTGCGGGTGGCACATAAAATACACCATTTTGAGCGTGGCCGTTGCCAATACCGCCTGACTGGCCTTCGTGCCGGTGGCACGTAAAAGCACCCACTACACTCTTTGAGTGGTTGGCGTTAGGAAGGGCATCCAGCTGTAGAAACTCTGCCAAATCAGATTGGAGCCTGGTGTAGCCATCTGGTTTCACCAGTCCTCAGTCAAATCCTCCAACCCATGCTAGCATGGAAAGCGGACGTTAAACGACGATGATGACGATGATGATGATATCTACATACATGCATATATATATATACTCTTTTACTTGTTTCAGTCATTTGACTGCAGCCATGCTGGAGCACTGCCTTTAGTCGAGCAAATCGACCCTAGGACTTATTCTTTGTAAACCTAGTACTTATTCTATCAGTTTCTTTTGCCGAACCGCTAAATTACAGGGACTTAGACACACCAGCATCGGTTGTCAAGCAATGTTGGGGGGGGGGGGGAACACATACACACAAACATATACACACACATACACACACATATATATATATACAACGGGCTTCTTTCAGTTTCCGTCTACCAAATCCACTTTGGTCAGCCTGAGGCTATAGTAGAAGACACTTGCCCAATGTGCCACGCAATGGGACTGAACCCGGAACCATGTGATTGGTAGGCAAGCTACTTGCCACACAGCCACTCCTGCGCCTATATATATATATATATATATATATATATATATATATATATATATATATATATATATATATATATATATATATATATATATATATATATATATATATATATATATATATATATATATATATATATATATATATATATATATATATATATATATATATATATATATATATATATATCTATCTATATCTATATATATATATATATATATATATATATATATATATATATATATATATATATATATATATATATATAATATATATATATATATATATATATATATATATATATATATATATATATATATATATATATATATATATATATATTATATATATATATATACATATATATATATATATATATATATATATATATATATATATATATATATATATATATATATATATATATATATATATATATATATATATGTATATATATATATATCTTAATATATAAAGCTGAAGTTGTGTGTCTGTGTGAAGCCTTTTTAAAAGTTTATAGAAATCCACATTTCCCACTTTTTCGTAAAAATGTTTACAACTTTCCAGTGCAGTAATTAAATTTTTTAAATTCCGTTTACTTTGTGTGATTTAAGGGAGATTTGCCTGTTGTTTCTAGCAACTTTTATATTTCTTCCCTTCTACCTGAAACGGCGTTCTTATACACATATATATCACGCGCTCAACATAAAATATAGAGAGTAAGAGTGAGTGAGAGAGAGAGAGAGAGAGAGAGAGAGAGAGAGAGAGAGAGAGAGAGAAGAGAAAGTGATACATACAAAGTTTTCTTTCTTCTTCCTCTCTCCCATTTAATAGTTTTCTTGTATCCCTCTACCTCTGACATATCTTTCATAACATAGAAACGTAAAAACACACACAACTACACATACGTGATCTGTGACAACATACACATAAACACATACACACATCAACATTATAACTGTATTCCGTTCTCCCTTCCTCTCTTTCTCTTTATTCCTTCCTTCCTCCCTCTCTCTCTCTCTCTCTTCCTCTCTCGCTATTCTCTCTCGCTCTCTCAAACGCATATATGTGCAAGTAGACAATCATTCACTAAAATATAACTCATGTTCGTCTATGTTTTGTAAATATACCACGATTTTCACTAGGGTGTTAGGGTTAGGGTTTTAGGGTTTGGGTTTTAGGGTTAGGATTAGGGTTAGTGTTACGGTTATGGTTTTAGGGTCAGGGTTAGGGTTTTAGGGTTAGAGTTAGGGTTTAGGGTTAGTGTTAGGGTTATTGTTAGGGTTAGGTTTAGGGATTTAGGGTTAGGGATGGGTAATCGTGCGGATGTTACTCTGAAAAATTACAGAAATGTGAATAGTACCGACCCTGCCATCTATTATAACTTTTGTTGTTCTGTTTAATATATACATAGATAATGCCTCCAAACAAGACAGTTTGCTGGGGAAAGACAGCAACCGGTTTAAAATGACAGCAACAGACTGCAGCAATTCACCACATTCCAGAAGCTACTTTGAGCATAATGCAAAATGGTGTATCAACATCTTCTGCCCAATCTTATCACCCTTTCTAAATACTATCACTTTGGTCACAGCGTCATTTTTATACACACTCACCATATATATATACAGAGAGAGAAAACACATTAATGGAAGGGGGAGATGTATCATGCACATCGGATGTAGAAGATGAGGCTGCTGTACTGACGAAGTGAGTGAAATAGAACTGAGCGGAGTGCAGGTGCTGGTGAAGTGTGAAGTAATTGCAGGGAACCGCCTAAAAATGTAAATCTAGTCATAAAAGCATTGTTGACTCTTTGAGAGTCGTACGGAATTGAAATACTAATCTGTCCATCGTCCTCTGATGCCTGCCCAATGGGTGTTGGTGAGTAACAAAGGGTAATTTTTGAGCAGGGTCTGATTTGTAATGAAGTTTTGTAACGCCGCGAGAATCAGCGTTTTTACGGCTGATATTTGGGAGTGTGAAGTGCACTGCAATGAATATGAATCTACACCTACTTAGAAATTACTGACGAAAAGTAAGAAATTTAAAAAGTTGTTTAAATTAATACAATTAGGAATCGAAGTAATCCTATAAAACCTTGTACACAATGTTTTTTGTTTTTCCTTGTGGAACGAACGCGAAAGCATCACTCTTGCTGCCCACACGCGAGCAGCCAACGTAAAGCTGACCATGAGAGAAACACGGCTCCCCTAAATGTATTCCCACGATAGACAGTGTTTGCCCCTGTGCTTTGTTAATTGACATTGCGAAGCATGGCCTCACTGGGAACTGGGACCTCCAAAATGTGAAAGGTAGTTGTTGTCATGTTGGTGAAGGATGGTGTTAGGAATGAGAAGTGAAGTTAGAATTCGGGCCAATGATAATGAGGTGATTGGTAACCATAGGTACATAAGTGACAGGTATTTGCATGTATCTGTGTATTTGTATGTAAGTGTACAGGTGGCATTTCATGTGCGGAATAAAAGGGGAAAGTTGTTATAGAAAGAGGAAATGACGTTATGTTAGAGGGGAAAATATTTATTTGGCTCTCACTCATTTTCCTTTGTTTCTCTGTCTTTTTTCTTGGATCATTCGTAAACGTTCATAAGAGAAAGTAGCAATTGAAACGATTTAATTCCGATTCTTTAATCTAATTTGGAAGAGGCTAACCGGTATTTGTATGTATGTGTTTATTTGTACGTATGTATGAGTGTGTATAAAAATGACGCTGTGACCAAAGTGATGGTATTTAGAAAGGGTGATAAGAAACAGCAAATAAATAAAAGAAAATGACAGGTATTTGTATGTATGTGTGTATTAATGTGTTTTCTCTCTCTGTATATATATATATGGTAGTAAGTAAATGTTTGATTGTCGATCGCATTTGGCAAAGGCTGACCGGTAATTGTATGTACGTGTTTATTTGTATGTATGTGTGTATTTGTACGTATGTATGTATGAGTGTGCTTAAAAAGATTGGTAAATTTTCAGATTAACACCCGCACGATTTTTACTACAGTGTTAGGGTTAGGGTTTGTTAAGGTTAGGGTTTGTTAGGTTAGGGTTAGGTAAGTAATGGTGCGGGTGTTAATCTCAAGATTTGCGAAAACATATTAAAAAAAACTCACAGTTTGTAGGGAATAAATGTTTGTCGATCGTATTTGAGAAAGATGTCTCACTGGTGAAGGACGGAGTTAGAATTGGAAAGTAAACTTACAATTCCCGCCAAGTAGAATAAGGTCATTGTTAACCATAGGTACATATATATGCGTGTATTTACGTATGATTGCTGCCTTTTATAGTATAGATACCATTTGAAAACCAAGCAACATATCATTTCATACAACTAATGTAATCATAACGACGATCAATGAAACAAATGCATTAAAATAATTACATGAAGAAGTAACTATCTCTTACACACCATTACAATTTACATAAAATAACAACATTTAAAGAGTCGATAAAACTAAATACATACATCCTCTCTCTCGCCATTATATTTTACACCATTACATTTTACATCAAATACAAACTATTCTAAAGCAACAGGTCGTTTGACACAACATCTTCACGAGACACGTGTTCTGATTCATCTATTCAGCACCACTACAGTCTTGCCCATCTGACATATGGTGAGTAGATGCTATTGTTGTATATTTTCAAACTTACCCGTATTTACTAACCCATGATTGATCCTCATCTTTCCTCCATAGGACATCTATTCTGTTTTCACAGACCATGAAGTTTTGTAACAGCACGCCCCCTACTGTTGATGGAAAAGGAAGAGGCCGTATTCACTTGCGAACGTTTTACACATCCTTACATGACTACCTAAGACATTGTTACAATTGTGAGAACAATAAAACAGCCTTTTCAGGGCCACCTCACATTCTATTGTTACCCGCTTCTCAGAGTGTTGCAATGCTCTTGGCAGGGCTTTCTGTCCAGTTGCAAATCGATTGGTTGGTTTTCAACTTATAGCAATCTTTCCCTCAATAATCATAATTGAGTAGAATCATCAACAGTACTTTAAAACAATTAAGCCCCGAGCAACGCCGGGCACTTCTGCTAGTATATATATAAAACGGGGAAATTATACAAAATGTATAATACTGTTATACATACATACTAGCAGTATAACCCGACCTTGTCCGGGTGTGACTTATTACGCCATCTACGATAAGTCTTGCTAGGTGAAAATCAACTAAAAAAGAAAGCCTTACAACGAAAAAATTTTGTCTTTTGAATTATGAACATATTTACATCATAAGGGTTTTTTCATTGTAAGGCTTTCTTTTTTAGTTGATTTTCACCTAGCAAGACTTATCGTAGATGGTGTAATAAGTCACACCCGGACAAGGTCGGGTTATACTGCTAGTATACTATAAAAGGCAGATTTTCTCTGTGTGTGTGTGTATGTTCAAAATTCATACATTTACACAATTCCAAATTTCTTGTATTAAAGAATCGCAATTAATATTCTAAATACAATTTGTTAGGCCACTGCGTCATTTTCTCACTCCAAAAAATTCCTAATAACGAATATAATCCATAAAACTACACGAGTAAATATTTTCTCCCTAATAAAATTTAATTTCCTCTTTTTAATACAAATCCTTTCAACTCCTACTTTCTCTTATGAACCTTTACGAACAATCCAACAACAAATACAAAAAGAAAGGAAGAAGAAACACTGACAGTAAAAGAAGACTATTTCAGTATCAAAACTGAAACAATCACATTTCGATACTGTAATGACAGATACAAAAACTACATACAAAATTACTTTGCTCCTCTAAAATTAACTATTTCTATTCCTCTTACACATCGTTTCAATTGCTACATTCTCTTATGAACGTTTACGAACGATCCAAGAAAAAAGACAAAGAAACGAAGGAAAAAGAGTGAGAGTCAAATAAACAGACACACTACCAATCATACGTAAATACACACATATATATGTACCTATGGTTACCAATGACCTCATTCTAATTGGCGGGAATTGTAAGTTTACTTTCCATTTCTAACTCCGTCCTTCACCAGTGAGACATCTTTCTCAAATACGATCGACAAACATTTATTCCCTACAAACTGAGTTTTTTTAAATATTTTTTCGTAAATCTTGAGATTAACACCCGCACCATTACTTACCTGGGACGGCAAAGTTGTTGCAGAGCAACGCGACACTCACGGTGCCATTCGCCATTCCTCGGCCTCTTTTTGATCCGCGACTGCAGCTCGGTCATGGAGACGAGCTGCGGGAAAGCGCGTCGCACAAACGGCGACCACACCTGCTCACCGTCGTCTACGTAGAGCCGGAGATGTCGCAGTCTCAGCGCATGTCTGCGCATCATCAACCACGGCATGCCCAGCCCTCCTTTCAGCGGGTGTTGGCAACAAACGGATCGCCTCACCATCGGAACGCTTCCTTTCCACAAAAAGCGGAAGAGGATGCGCTCCATTTCGGTGATGGCACGACGGTCAGGCGATATTTGATGACGGACGCGATGTACGTGTTCGGCACCTCCGCCCGACCTTTTAGGCCGGCAGAGCGTGGCCACCTCACTCGTTATCTCGTCCCAGTTCTCCGTTTGCAGGTCCGGACCGAACCAGACTCCGAGCAACTTGATTGGACCGTCCGTCCAGCGTCCCACTACTGAGGCGCTGCCGGACGGTATGGGCTTGCTTCTCCAGGTGCCGAGCATCAAACCCACCGACTTATCCCGGTTGATTTTCGCTCCCGTCACCGCTTCGTAGACTTTCAGCGTCTTGCCGACAAGCTCGATGTGCTCGTGGCTGGACGCTATGACGGTGACGTCGTCCGCGTATGCCGACACGCTTGTCCCGCATCCCAACTCTCGCGGGATGCCCCTCAGCGTCGCCAGCTTCCGCAGTAGTGGCGCGAGAGTCAATACGTACAGAAGCGATGAGAGGGCGCATCCCTGACGGACCGAACGTGCAATGTGGAAAGGTCTTGATAGGTGCCCATTGACGCGAACTACTGAACGGATGCCTTTGTACAAAGCAGCCATCCAACCGGCCGCTGTGAGGACAGCCTCTAAGTATTGATGGTCTACCCTATCGAAAGCTTTGGATTGATCCAAGTTGATCAGGGCCCCACCCATGCCACGTTCCTTAACTACCCACTCTATGATGTAGCGCATCAGATGGAGGTTGTTATGGATGCTTCGGCCTGACACGGCGCACGTTTGTGCCTTGCCGACCAGTTTCTCAATGACAAACGCCAACCGCTTGGCTAACACCTTGGCCAAAATTTTCAGGTCTGCATTGAGCAGAGTGATGGGCCTAAAGTTATCTATGGCGTCCCCCTTGTTTGCATCTTTCTTCAGCAGCGTTACCGCTCCTCGGATCACAAAACCAGGAATGCTCCCGTTCTGTTGGCAGTTGCAGTACACCGCTGCCAAGACGTCTCCAAACAAGTCTGGCATACAGTTGTAAAGCTCGTAAGGAAGACCATCCAAGCCCGGAGATTTGTCCTTCGAGCATCCCGCCATCGTGTCCCTCACTTCCACCGCCGTGATGGCACCTTCGCAGCACTCCGTCACGGCGGTGGAAAGGTAGATAGATAGATAGATAGGTTTCTTTATTAGCCACACAGGGCTCAACACAGAGGGGACAAAATACAAATGTAGAGTTTTTCTTTTCGAGGGGGTCGAAAACAAAGCAGAAAAAAAACAAAAGTGGGGACAACGATGAAAAAAAAAAAAAAAAAAAAAAAAAACATCGCAAAACGTTTGGGGTATTTACAAAAAATACGAAATAATACAAAAAATTCCCAATAAATGGGGAGGTTATCCGTGGAAAGAAAAACCTACGAAAAGACCACGGTAACCTCGGTCTTTAGCGTCACAGTTTGTTAAATAAAATTTCTCTGTTTACAAAATTTTAAAACGTTTTATAGAATCATGGTCAAGGTGGCTTCGTCATTTATACGTGCCATTCTTGCTACATGTATCCATCTTTTTTCGAAACATTTGCTAGACAACACTTGCCTCTCTACTCTCACCTTCCTTTTCAAGTGATACTTGAAAAAGTTGATGAGAGATTGACCAGAGAGGAAAGTATTTGTCTCTAATCCTTTCAGACGCGTCCACCAGATGCATTCTTTGGCCATAGCCACAAGTACGATAAATACAGCTCTTCCTTCCCGTTTAAAGGAAGGAGGCGTGACGATATTGACGATAGACTCGGTTGATAAACCGACTCGTCCCACACGCGACAGCAGTCGTTCGACATAAGCCCACAGCTCCGAAATGGTTGGACACTGCACGAGTGCGTGCAGAACGGTTTCATCGCTCTGACCGCATCTCGGGCAGGTCGGCCCCACATTTCGCGAGCCGTGTCTATAGAGCTTATCCCGAACGGGTAGCGCCTCTCGGTAACACTGCCAGGCCAGGGATCTCTGGAAGTTGTCCATAGGTCCCGGCCCGAAAGTCGTCCTGAACAGGCGGGTCAGGTATTCCTGAGGCGCTGCCGGACGGTATGGGCTTGCTTCTCCAGGTGCCGAGCAGCAAACCCACCGACTTATCCCGGTTGATTTTCGCTCCCGTCACCGCTTCGTAGTCTTTCAGCGTCTCGCCGACAAGCTCGATGTGCTCGTGGCTAGACGCTATGACGGTGACGTCGTCCGCGTATGCCGACACGCTCGTCCCGCACCCCAGTACTCGCGGGATGCCCCTTAGCGTCGCCAGCTTCCGCAGTAGTGGCTCGAGAGTCAATACGTACAGGAGCGGCGACAGGGGGCATCCCTGACGAACCGAACGTGCAATGTCGAAGGGTCCCGATAGACGTCCATTGACGCGAACAACCGAACGGATGCCTGTGTACAAGGCAGCCATCCAGCCGCGGAAAACGGGACCGAAGCCGGCCGCTTCGAGGACGGCCTCCAAGTATCGATGGTCTACCCTATCGAAAGCTTTCGATTGATCCAAATTGATCAGGGCCCCACCCATGCCAGGTTCCTTAACTACCCTCTCTATGATGTAGCGCATCAGATGGAGGTTGTCATGGATGCTCCGGCCCGGCACGGCGCACGTCTGCTCCGTGCCGACCAGTTTCTCGATGACAAGCGCCAACCGCTTGGCTAACACCTTGGCCAAAATTTTCATGTCTGCATTGAGCAGAGTGATGGGCCTAGAGTTATCTATGGCGTCCCCCTTGTTTGGATCTTTCTTCAGCAGCGTTACCGCTCCTCGGCTCACAAAACCAGGAATGCTCCCGTTCTGCTGCCAGTTGCAGTACACGACCGCCAAGACTTCTCCAAACAAGTCTGGCATACAGTTGTAAAGCTCGTAGGGCAGACCATCCAAACCCGGAGATTTGTCCGTCGAGCAACCCGCCATCGCGTCCCTCACCTCCTCCGCCGTGATGACCCCTTCGCAGCACTCCGCCTCTCTTGCCGAGAGTCGTGGCAAGCTGTGCAGGTAGGCACTAAAGTCCACCCTGCCTTCTCGCTCGCCACTCCTCCCGAACAGTCGGGCAAAATGCCGCTGAAACGCCTCGCACATCTTGCTCGGCTCGAGCAATTCGCGCCCCTGTTCGTCTACCAGAGACCGGATGGTGGCTCTGTTACCCCGCTGCGCCTCCGCCACCCGGGCCTCTCGTGCGGCTCCAACACCTTCATTCCTCAGAGCACGCATCCTTGCCCTGACAGCACACCCTTCGTGTTTAGCATTGAAGTGTTGGTCGAGGGCCAACCTCGCCGCTAAAACGTCGGATGCGATGCCACTTCGCAATGCCTCTTCTAACTTTATCACTAGCTCCCCCTCTTCTCTGTTCCTCTCTACAGCTAGTGCCCTGCTATACCTTATTGCTTCCGCCCTCACTGCTCTCTTGAGGGCAAACCACCATTTGTTGTTGACGATGGCTCCCGTCAAAGCCCTCTTTACTAACGTGCTAATCCGGTCTCTGAAAACCTGTCTCGACGGGAAAGACGCGTTTAGTTTCCAGTAACCGGGACCCTGCCTATGTGCCTTATCTAAGTCTAGCGTACACGTCACAAGTTTGTGATCCGTGTAGCTGACTATGTGGAACTGTGGACATCCTAAACTATCTCTATCTCTTGTCCTACACACTATCCTATCTAGATACGATCTCGACGACCCAATGCGGTTGCTCCAAGTCCACGTTGGCACATTTGGGTGGTCGAGTCGGTACCTGTCAGACAACTGGAAGCGTCTGAGCAGGTCTATGAGGCCTTTGCATCCCCTTCTAGTTTTGTCACTCCCCACGTAGTCTAGATGCGTGTCCAAGGTAGCATTCCAATCCCCCACTAAAAGTAAGGGACGAGACGTTCCCAGGAATACTTCTAGACGTCGAAAGAAGTCTGACCGACCTGTTAAAGGAGGCACATAAACTGCCAGCAACCGAAAAGCACCTCCATCGCTGCCGTCCACATCTAGGACAACCAGTCTACCCTCCGGGTCCGTAAATATCGTCTTTACTTGGAGATCCAGACTCTTGCGAAAAAGAACCGCCGTGCCACTACCGCCCATCCTCGGCAGACAGGGAGAAAAATAAATGTTAAACTGTCCGCCAAACATGGACTTTAGGGCCCGCGGTTCATGGAGTCTGGTCTCACTAATGGCTATGATATCCAAATTGTGTGACTTGATGTCATTTAAGAGGTACCCTTGTTTCCAAGGGGACCCTAAGCCACGCACATTCACACAACCAATCTTCACCATGATTCTATTTATACGTGTGCTTTAAAGCACAAAACAAAAGAACAGAGTGTTACTTGCCGTTAGAAAGTTTTGTTTCCTCCTTGGATTTTTCACCAAGGAGGCTATTGTACAATTTCTTGCACAAATATTTCTGGAATCCCCCTACCGAGTTGGGGTAGAGGGATTTTATTGTGTTGTGTAATGCTGGTGTTACATGAATAATTTTAATGTGTTTTGGCGGTGTTGTACGTGGGTGGTTGTTGGTTTTGATATCGTTATTTGTGATGTTTGTTTTAGAGTTGATGTAATTCATCAACTCTGTGTTTGTACTGTCTATTGCTGTTAGCATTGTTTTTTTTATATTACTATTGGTGTTAGTAGTATTTTCGGGAGATGTGAATCTCCCTGCTTTGTTTGTGTTTGCATTTTGTTTTGTTTTCTTCTTACTGCGCTTCCTCTTTCCTTTCGTAGCTATTTTCCACTCCTCCCCACTCTCTTCATCGGATGATGGGAGATCTGAGGAGTCAGAAAGAGGTAACGGCAAATTTTGTGCGTCTGTGTGTGTTTCTGTGAATGTTTGTGTTGCTGTTTTTATTGATGTTGGCTGCTTGTTATTTATGTGTGGTGTATGTGATATGGGGGAGGGAGAGGCAGTCTTGGAATTTTCTTTTTCTTCTTCTGTTTTTGCAGTTTCTGTTGTCTTTTCTGTTGTGGTTATTGCTGATATTTCTGTTGTTGTTTTTTGCGTTGCTGGTGGTGTTGGTAGTAAGGTTTTTCTGTTGGGGGTATTTGGTAGTTGCTTCTGTTGTTGTTGTTGTTGTTGTTTTTGTTTAGCGGCCAGAGGGCAGTCCTTTTTCAGATGTGCTTCGCTGTTGCATAGGTAACAGCGAGGTCGCCTGCCCTCTACCACCACATACAGCTTGTGGTCCTCTGCCAATCTAATGTTTGGAGGAATTTTCTGTGAAGCCTCCTCCGTGATGTGGAGAAGGATTTCCAGATTTTTCCCTCCCCAGTTCTTTTCCTCTCCGACCGTAATCTCCAAAATATTTGCCTCCTCCATTTCCAGGCACACGGCCGATATCAGCCATTGGGTGTCCACCTCCGATGGCACATTTTTTATCATAACTTTGGTCACTCTCTGTCCTAGATAACTCGGTATCATTACCAAGTCATCTGTGCGGAGAGAGAGTGTCGAAAATTGTTTAGCTAAATTTTCATCCAGAAACCTTACTTGCACCGTTCCAAATTTCCTTCCCCAGGTGACATGATTCTGATAAGGCCAAATTTTTCTAAGACAAACTTCAATTTTATCTGTGCTAACATTTTCTACACGTCTGGTTTTTGTGTTTACCAGTTTATAAATGATGCACTTTTTGTTTTTCATTTCTATAATATCTTTTGGGATGTTAATTCTGACATCATCTCCTTCTTTCGTAAGAAGGGATTTTGTGTCTTTTATTTGTTTTTGTGTGAATGTCACTGTTGTTCTTTTTTCCTTTAGAGCATTTGCGAAATTTGTTTTTGTTGTGCTGGCGGACATGTTCTTCTGGATATTTTTGTTTATGTTGGTGTATGTACTGCCTGGTTCAAAGGTGGTGGTAGTGGCAGCAGAGTTTGTTGAACAGGTGATGGTGTCATTGCTGACGGCCGATAACTTTACTTCCTTGTTGTTGCTGTTGTTGTTGTTGTTGTCGTTGTTGCTGTTGTTGTTGTTGTTGTTGTTGTTGTCGTTGGTGGTGGTGATGATGGCGTCAGCAGCAGTGGTGCTTACGTCAGAGACATTTGTGACGGTTTTCACGCATGGTTTTGTAACCTTGGTTACAGTTTTGTTTTTGTTGTTGGTGTTGGTGGTGTTGGTGGTGGTGGTGGTGGTGAGAGGGCTGTTAGTAGCTGTACTCACAGTCTTTGTGACGTTTATAGCAACTGCGTTCGTGTCACTGCATGAGCACGCGCTATTCTGTTCTTTTTTCTCTTCTGGCATCTGAAGCCTCGGGAAATGCTTGTCAAAAGAACAAGACAAGCGTTCCAAAATTATGTTTCTCGACATTTTTCAAATGTCAAGAAGGAAATTTTTGTATTTTGCTAGGGCCGAAACTGCCCCTGGGGGTCAATTCCTGCCCTTGAAAATACACACAAATGAAGCCTAGGTGCTTCGCAACAAAATTATTAAAAAATTCCAACAAAATGTGGACAGTAAAAGGTCAAATAAACGTTTACCTTCGCAGCCGATGTGACAGCACGTCCGTGAGAAGAGATAGGTTTCTTTATTAGCCACACAGGGCTCAACACAGAGGGGACAAAATACAAATGTAGAGTTTTTCTTTTCGAGGGGGTCTAAAACAAAGCAGAAAAAAAAACAAAAGTGGGGACAACGATGAAAAAAAAAAAAAAAAAAAAAACATCGCAAAACGTTTGGGGTATTTACAAAAAATACGAAAAATACAAAAAATTCCCAATAAATGGGGAGGTTATCCGTGGAAAGAAAAACCTACGAAAAGACCACGGTAACCTCGGTCTTTAGCGTCACAGTTTGTTAAATAAAATTTCTCTGTTTACAAAATTTTAAAACGTTTTATAGAATCATGGTCAAGGTGGCTTCGTCATTTATACGTGCCATTCTTGCTACATGTATCCATCTTTTTTCGAAACATTTGCTAGACAACACTTGCCTCTCTACTCTCACCTTCCTTTTCAAGTGATACTTGAAAAAGTTGATGAGAGATTGACCAGAGAGGAAAGTATTTGTCTCTAATCCTTTCAGACGCGTCCACCAGATGCATTCTTTGGCCATAGCCACAAGTACGATAAATACAGCTCTTCCTTCCCGTTTAAAGGAAGGAGGCGTGACGATATTGACGATAGACTCGGTTGATAAACCGACTCGTCCCACACGCGACAGCAGTCGTTCGACATAAGCCCACAGCTCCGAAATGGTTGGACACTGCACGAGTGCGTGCAGAACGGTTTCATCGCTCTGACCGCATCTCGGGCAGGTCGGCCCCACATTTCGCGAGCCGTGTCTATAGAGCTTATCCCGAACGGGTAGCGCCTCTCGGTAACACTGCCAGGCCAGGGATCTCTGGAAGTTGTCCATAGGTCCCGGCCCGAAAGTCGTCCTGAACAGGCGGGTCAGGTATTCCTCGTCGACGCCCAGGTTCGCCCCGAGATCGTCGTCGTACCTGCCCTCCACTAATCCCCTATAGAATGACTTCGTTGTGATACAGCCGCTCAAGGTCGACCCGGGACGGCAAAGTTGTTGCAGAGCAACGCGACACTCACGGTGCCATTCGCCATTCCTCGGCCTCTTTTTGATCCACGACTGCAGCTCGGTCATGGAGACGAGCTGCGGGAAAGCGCGTCGCACAAACGGCGACCACACCTGCTCACCGTCGTCTACGTAGAGCCGGAGATGTCGCAGTCTCAGCGCATGTCTGCGCATCATCAACCACGGCATGCCCAGCCCTCCTTTCAGCGGGTGTTGGCAACAAACGGATCGCCTCACCATCGGAACGCTTCCTTTCCACAAAAAGCGGAAGAGGATGCGCTCCATTTCGGTGATGGCGCGATCGGGACAAGGCACGACGGTCAGGCGGTATTCGATGACGGACGCGATGTACGCGTTCGCCACCTCCGCCCGACCTTTTAGGGACAGCTTCCTCTCGGACCATTGCCGGCAGAGAGTGGCCACCCTACTCGTTATCTCGTCCCAGTTCTTCTCCGTTTGCAGGTCCGGACCGAACCAGACTCCGGGCAACTTGACCGGACCGTCCGTCCAGCGTCCCACTACTGAGGCGCTGCCGGACGGTATGGGCTTGCTTCTCCAGGTGCCGAGCAGCAAACCCACCGACTTATCCCGGTTGATTTTCGCTCCCGTCACCGCTTCGTAGTCTTTCAGCGTCTCGCCGACAAGCTCGATGTGCTCGTGGCTAGACGCTATGACGGTGACGTCGTCCGCGTATGCCGACACGCTCGTCCCGCACCCCAGTTCTCGCGGGATGCCCCTCAGCGTCGCCAGCTTCCGCAGTAGTGGCTCGAGAGTCAATACGTACAGGAGCGGCGACAGGGGGCATCCCTGACGAACCGAACGTGCAATGTCGAAGGGTCCCAATAGACGTCCATTGACGCGAACAACCGAACGGATGCCTGTGTACAAGGCAGCCATCCAGCCGCGGAAAACGGGACCGAAGCCGGCCGCTTCGAGGACGGCCTCCAAGTATCGATGGTCTACCCTATCGAAAGCTTTGGATTGATCCAAATTGATCAGGGCCCCAGCCATGCCAGGTTCCTTAACTACCCTCTCTATGATGTAGCGCATCAGATGGAGGTTGTCATGGATGCTCCGGCCCGGCACGGCGCACGTCTGCTCCGTGCCGACCAGTTTCTCGATGACAAGCGCCAACCGCTTGGCTAACACCTTGGCCAAAATTTTCATGTCTGCATTGAGCAGAGTGATGGGCCTAAAGTTATCTATGGCGTCCCCCTTGTTTGGATCTTTCTTCAGCAGCGTTACCGCTCCTCGGCTCACAAAACCGGGAATGCTCCCGTTCTGCTGCCAGTTGCAGTACACGACCGCCAAGACTTCTCCAAACAAGTCTGGCATACAGTTGTAAAGCTCGTAGGGCAGACCATCCAAACCCGGAGATTTGTCCGTCGAGCAACCCGCCATCGCGTCCCTCACCTCCTCCGCCGTGATGACCCCTTCGCAGCACTCCGCCTCTCTTGCCGAGAGTCGTGGCAAGCTGTGCAGGTAGGCACTAAAATCCACCCTGCCTTCTCGCTCGCCACTCCTCCCGAACAGTCGGGCAAAATGCCGCTGAAACGCCTCGCACATCTTGCTCGGCTCGAGCAATTCGCGCCCCTGTTCGTCTACCAGAGACCGGATGGTGGCTCTGTTACCCCGCTGCGCCTCCGCCACCCGGGCCTCTCGTGCGGCTCCAACACCTTCATTCCTCAGAGCACGCATCCTTGCCCTGACAGCACACCCTTCGTGTTTAGCATTGAAGTGTTGGTCGAGGGCCAACCTCGCCGCTAAAACGTCGGATGCGATGCCACTTCGCAATGCCTCTTCTAACTTTATCACTAGCTCCCCCTCTTCTCTGTTCCTCTCTACAGCTAGTGCCCTGCTATACCTTATTGCTTCCGCCCTCACTGCTCTCTTGAGGGCAAACCACCATTTGTTGTTGACGATGGCTCCCGTCAAAGCCCTCTTTACTAACGTGCTAATCCGGTCTCTGAAAACCTGTCTCGACGGGAAAGACGCGTTTAGTTTCCAGTAACCGGGACCCTGCCTATGTGCCTTATCTAAGTCTAGCGTACACGTCACAAGTTTGTGATCCGTGTAGCTGACTATGTGGAACTGTGGACATCCTAAACTATCTCTATCTCTTGTCCTACACACTATCCTATCTAGATACGATCTCGACGACCCAATGCGGTTGCTCCAAGTCCACGTTGGCACATTTGGGTGGTCGAGTCGGTACCTGTCAGACAACTGGAAGCGTCTGAGCAGGTCTATGAGGCCTTTGCATCCCCTTCTACTTTTGTCACTCCCCACGTAGTCTAGATGCGTGTCCAAGGTAGCATTCCAATCCCCCACTAAAAGTAAGGGA
This sequence comes from Octopus bimaculoides, assembly GCF_046866305.1. NCBI lineage: Eukaryota > Metazoa > Mollusca > Cephalopoda > Octopoda > Octopodidae > Octopus > Octopus bimaculoides. The sequence continues at coordinate 202,074,174 of NC_142928.1, forward strand.
CGAGACGTTCCCAGGAATACTTCTAGACGTCGAAAGAAGTCTGACCGACCTGTTAAAGGAGGCACATAAACTGCCAGCAACCGAAAAGCGCCTCCATCGCTGCCGTCCACATCTAGGACAACCAGTCTACCCTCCGGGTCCGTAAATATCGTCTTTACTTGGAGATCCAGACTCTTGCGAAAAAGAACCGCCGTGCCACTACCGCCCATCCTCGGCAGACAGGGAGAAAAATAAATGTTAAACTGTCCGCCAAACATGGACTTTAGGGCCCGCGGTTCATGGAGTCTGGTCTCACTAATGGCTATGATATCCAAATTGTGTGACTTGATGTCATTTAAGAGGTACCCTTGTTTCCAAGGGGACCCTAAGCCACGCACATTCACACAACCAATCTTCACCATGATTCTATTTATACGTGTGCTTTAAAGCACAAAACAAAAGAACAGAGTGTTACTTGCCGTTAGAAAGTTTTGTTTCCTCCTTGGATTTTTCACCAAGGAGGCTATTGTACAATTTCTTGCACAAATATTTCTGGAATCCCCCTACCGAGTTGGGGTAGAGGGATTTTATTGTGTTGTGTAATGCTGGTGTTACATGAATAATTTTAATGTGTTTTGGCGGTGTTGTACGTGGGTGGTTGTTGGTTTTGATATCGTTATTTGTGATGTTTGTTTTAGAGTTGATGTAATTCATCAACTCTGTGTTTGTACTGTCTATTGCTGTTAGCATTGTTTTTTTTATATTACTATTGGTGTTAGTAGTATTTTCGGGAGATGTGAATCTCCCTGCTTTGTTTGTGTTTGCATTTTGTTTTGTTTTCTTCTTACTGCGCTTCCTCTTTCCTTTCGTAGCTATTTTCCACTCCTCCCCACTCTCTTCATCGGATGATGGGAGATCTGAGGAGTCAGAAAGAGGTAACGGCAAATTTTGTGCGTCTGTGTGTGTTTCTGTGAATGTTTGTGTTGCTGTTTTTATTGATGTTGGCTGATTGTTATTTGTGTGTGGTGTATGTGATATGGGGGAGGGAGAGGCAGTCTTGGAATTTTCTTTTTTTTCTTCTGTTTTTGCAGTTTCTGTTGTCTTTTCTGTTGTGGTTATTGCTGATATTTCTGTTGTTGTTTTTTGCGTTGCTGGTGGTGTTGGTAGTAAGGTTTTTCTGTTGGGGGTATTTGGTAGTTGCTTCTGTTGTTGTTGTTGTTGTTGTTGTTGTTGTTGTTTTTGTTTAGCGGCCAGAGGGCAGTCCTTTTTCAGATGTGCTTCGCTGTTGCATAGGTAACAGCGAGGTCGCCTGCCCTCTACCACCACATACAGCTTGTGGTCCTCTGCCAATCTAATGTTTGGAGGAATTTTCTGTGAAGCCTCCTCCGTGATGTGGAGAAGGATTTCCAGATTTTTCCCTCCCCAGTTCTTTTCCTCTCCGACCGTAATCTCCAAAATATTTGCCTCCTCCATTTCCAGGCACACGGCCGATATCAGCCATTGGGTGTCCACCTCCGATGGCACATTTTTTATCATAACTTTGGTCACTCTCTGTCCTAGATAACTCGGTATCATTACCAAGTCATCTGTGCGGAGAGAGAGTGTCGAAAATTGTTTAGCTAAATTTTCATCCAGAAACCTTACTTGCACCGTTCCGAATTTCCTTCCCCAGGTGACATGATTCTGATAAGGCCAAATTTTTCTAAGACAAACTTCAATTTTATCTGTGCTAACATTTTCTACACGTCTGGTTTTTGTGTTTACCAGTTTATAAATGATGCACTTTTTGTTTTTCATTTCTATAATATCTTTTGGGATGTTAATTCTGACATCATCTCCTTCTTTCGTAAGAAGGGATTTTGTGTCTTTTATTTGTTTTTGTGTGAATGTCACTGTTGTTCTTTTTTCCTTTAGAGCATTTGCGAAATTTGTTTTTGTTGTGCTGGCGGACATGTTCTTCTGGATATTTTTGTTTATGTTGGTGTATGTACTGCCTGGTTCAAAGGTGGTGGTAGTGGCAGCAGAGTTTGTTGAACAGGTGATGGTGTCATTGCTGACGGCCGATAACTTTACTTCCTTGTTGTTGCTGTTGTTGTTGTTGTTGTCGTTGTTGCTGTTGTTGTTGTTGTTGTTGTTGTTGTCGTTGGTGGTGGTGATGATGGCGTCAGCAGCAGTGGTGCTTACGTCAGAGACATCTGTGACGGTTTTCACGCATGGTTTTGTAACCTTGGTTACAGTTTTGTTTTTGTTGTTGGTGTTGGTGGTGGTGGTGGTGGTGGTGGTGGTGAGAGGGCTGTTAGTAGCTGTACTCACAGTCTTTGTGACGTTTATAGCAACTGCGTTCGTGTCACTGCATGAGCACGCGCTATTCTGTTCTTTTTTCTCTTCTGGCATCTGAAGCCTCGGGAAATGCTTGTCAAAAGAACAAGACAAGCGTTCCAAAATTATGTTTCTCGACATTTTTCAAATGTCAAGAAGGAAATTTTTGTATTTTGCTAGGGCCGAAACTGCCCCTGGGGGTCAATTCCTGCCCTTGAAAATACACACAAATGAAGCCTAGGTGCTTCGCAACAAAATTATTAAAAAATTCCAACAAAATGTGGACAGTAAAAGGTCAAATAAACGTTTACCTTCGCAGCCGATGTGACAGCACGTCCGTGAGAAGAGATAGATAGATAGATAGATAGATAGGTTTCTTTATTAGCCACACAGGGCTCAACACAGAGGGGACAAAATACAAATGTAGAGTTTTTCTTTTCGAGGGGGTCGAAAACAAAGCAGAAAAAAAAAACAAAAGTGGGGACAACGATGAAAAAAAAAAAAAAAAAAAAAAAAAAAAACATCGCAAAACGTTTGGGGTATTTACAAAAAAATACGAAATAATACAAAAAATTCCCAATAAATGGGGAGGTTATCCGTGGAAAGAAAAACCTACGAAAAGACCACGGTAACCTCGGTCTTTAGCGTCACAGTTTGTTAAATAAAATTTCTCTGTTTACAAAATTTTAAAACGTTTTATAGAATCATGGTCAAGGTGGCTTCGTCATTTATACGTGCCATTCTTGCTACATGTATCCATCTTTTTTCGAAACATTTGCTAGACAACACTTGCCTCTCTACTCTCACCTTCCTTTTCAAGTGATACTTGAAAAAGTTGATGAGAGATTGACCAGAGAGGAAAGTATTTGTCTCTAATCCTTTCAGACGCGTCCACCAGATGCATTCTTTGGCCATAGCCACAAGTACGATAAATACAGCTCTTCCTTCCCGTTTAAAGGAAGGAGGCGTGACGATATTGACGATAGACTCGGTTGATAAACCGACTCGTCCCACACGCGACAGCAGTCGTTCGACATAAGCCCACAGCTCCGAAATGGTTGGACACTGCACGAGTGCGTGCAGAACGGTTTCATCGCTCTGACCGCATCTCGGGCAGGTCGGCCCCGCATTTCGCGAGCCGTGTCTATAGAGCTTATCCCGAACGGGTAGCGCCTCTCGGTAACACTGCCAGGCCAGGGATCTCTGGAAGTTGTCCATAGGTCCCGGCCCGAAAGTCGTCCTGAACAGGCGGGTCAGGTATTCCTCGTCGACGCCCAGGTTCGCCCCGAGATCGTCGTCGTACCTGCCCTCCACTAATCCCCTATAGAATGACTTCGTTGTGATGCAGCCGCTCAAGGTCGACCCGGGACGGCAAAGTTGTTGCAGAGCAACGCGACACTCACGGTGCCATTCGCCATTCCTCGGCCTCTTTTTGATCCACGACTGCAGCTCGGTCATGGAGACGAGCTGCGGGAAAGCGCGTCGCACAAACGGCGACCACACCTGCTCACCGTCGTCTACGTAGAGCCGGAGATGTCGCAGTCTCAGCGCATGTCTGCGCATCATCAACCACGGCATGCCCAGCCCTCCTTTCAGCGGGTGTTGGCAACAAACGGATCGCCTCACCATCGGAACGCTTCCTTTCCACAAAAAGCGGAAGAGGATGCGCTCCATTTCGGTGATGGCGCGATCGGGACAAGGCACGACGGTCAGGCGGTATTCGATGACGGACGCGATGTACGCGTTCGCCACCTCCGCCCGACCTTTTAGGGACAGCTTCCTCTCGGACCATTGCCGGCAGAGAGTGGCCACCCTACTCGTTATCTCGTCCCAGTTCTTCTCCGTTTGCAGGTCCGGACCGAACCAGACTCCGAGCAACTTGACCGGACCGTCCGTCCAGCGTCCCACTACTGAGGCGCTGCCGGACGGTATGGGCTTGCTTCTCCAGGTGCCGAGCAGCAAACCCACCGACTTATCCCGGTTGATTTTCGCTCCCGTCACCGCTTCGTAGTCTTTCAGCGTCTCGCCGACAAGCTCGATGTGCTCGTGGCTAGACGCTATGACGGTGACGTCGTCCGCGTATGCCGACACGCTCGTCCCGCACCCCAGTTCTCGCGGGATGCCCCTCAGCGTCGCCAGCTTCCGCAGTAGTGGCTCGAGAGTCAATACGTACAGGAGCGGCGACAGGGGGCATCCCTGACGAACCGAACGTGCAATGTCGAAGGGTCCCGATAGACGTCCATTGACGCGAACAACCGAACGGATGCCTGTGTACAAGGCAGCCATCCAGCCGCGGAAAACGGGACCGAAGCCGGCCGCTTCGAGGACGGCCTCCAAGTATCGATGGTCTACCCTATCGAAAGCTTTGGATTGATCCAAATTGATCAGGGCCCCAGCCATGCCAGGTTCCTTAACTACCCTCTCTATGATGTAGCGCATCAGATGGAGGTTGTCATGGATGCTCCGGCCCGGCACGGCGCACGTCTGCTCCGTGCCGACCAGTTTCTCGATGACAAGCGCCAACCGCTTGGCTAACACCTTGGCCAAAATTTTCATGTCTGCATTGAGCAGAGTGATGGGCCTAAAGTTATCTATGGCGTCCCCCTTGTTTGGATCTTTCTTCAGCAGCGTTACCGCTCCTCGGCTCACAAAACCGGGAATGCTCCCGTTCTGCTGCCAGTTGCAGTACACGACCGCCAAGACTTCTCCAAACAAGTCTGGCATACAGTTGTAAAGCTCGTAGGGCAGACCATCCAAACCCGGAGATTTGTCCGTCGAGCAACCCGCCATCGCGTCCCTCACCTCCTCCGCCGTGATGACCCCTTCGCAGCACTCCGCCTCTCTTGCCGAGAGTCGTGGCAAGCTGTGCAGGTAGGCACTAAAGTCCACCCTGCCTTCTCGCTCGCCACTCCTCCCGAACAGTCGGGCAAAATGCCGCTGAAACGCCTCGCACATCTTGCTCGGCTCGAGCAATTCGCGCCCCTGTTCGTCTACCAGAGACCGGATGGTGGCTCTGTTACCCCGCTGCGCCTCCGCCACCCGGGCCTCTCGTGCGGCTCCAACACCTTCATTCCTCAGAGCACGCATCCTTGCCCTGACAGCACACCCTTCATGTTTAGCATTGAAGTGTTGGTCGAGGGCCAACCTCGCCGCTAAAACGTCGGATGCGATGCCACTTCGCAATGCCTCTTCTAACTTTATCACTAGCTCCCCCTCTTCTCTGTTCCTCTCTACAGCTAGTGCCCTGCTATACCTTATTGCTTCCGCCCTCACTGCTCTCTTGAGGGCAAACCACCATTTGTTGTTGACGATGGCTCCCGTCAAAGCCCTCTTTACTAACGTGCTAATCCGGTCTCTGAAAACCTGTCTCGACGGGAAAGACGCGTTTAGTTTCCAGTAACCGGGACCCTGCCTATGTGCCTTATCTAAGTCTAGCGTACACGTCACAAGTTTGTGATCCGTGTAGCTGACTATGTGGAACTGTGGACATCCTAAACTATCTCTATCTCTTGTCCTACACACTATCCTATCTAGATACGATCTCGACGACCCAATGCGGTTGCTCCAAGTCCACGTTAGCACATTTGAGTGGTCGAGTCGGTACCTGTCAGACAACTGGAAGCGTCTGAGCAGGTCTATGAGGCCTTTGCATCCCCTTCTAGTTTTGTCACTCCCCACGTAGTCTAGATGCGTGTCCAAGGTAGCATTCCAATCCCCCACTAAAAGTAAGGGACGAGACGTTCCCAGGAATACTTCTAGACGTCGAAAGAAGTCTGACCGACCTGTTAAAGGAGGCACATAAACTGCCAGCAACCGAAAAGCGCCTCCATCGCTGCCGTCCACATCTAGGACAACCAGTCTACCCTCCGGGTCCGTAAATATCGTCTTTACTTGGAGATCCAGACTCTTGCGAAAAAGAACCGCCGTGCCACTACCGCCCATCCTCGGCAGACAGGGAGAAAAATAAATGTTAAACTGTCCGCCAAACATGGACTTTAGGGCCCGCGGTTCATGGAGTCTGGTCTCACTAATGGCTATGATATCCAAATTGTGTGACTTGATGTCATTTAAGAGGTACCCTTGTTTCCAAGGGGACCCTAAGCCACGCACATTCACACAACCAATCTTCACCATGATTCTATTTATACGTGTGCTTTAAAGCACAAAACAAAAGAACAGAGTGTTACTTGCCGTTAGAAAGTTTTGTTTCCTCCTTGGATTTTTCACCAAGGAGGCTATTGTACAATTTCTTGCACAAATATTTCTGGAATCCCCCTACCGAGTTGGGGTAGAGGGATTTTATTGTGTTGTGTAATGCTGGTGTTACATGAATAATTTTAATGTGTTTTGGCGGTGTTGTACGTGGGTGGTTGTTGGTTTTGATATCGTTATTTGTGATGTTTGTTTTAGAGTTGATGTAATTCATCAACTCTGTGTTTGTACTGTCTATTGCTGTTAGCATTGTTTTTTTTATATTACTATTGGTGTTAGTAGTATTTTCGGGAGATGTGAATCTCCCTGCTTTGTTTGTGTTTGCATTTTGTTTTGTTTTCTTCTTACTGCGCTTCCTCTTTCCTTTCGTAGCTATTTTCCACTCCTCCCCACTCTCTTCATCGGATGATGGGAGATCTGAGGAGTCAGAAAGAGGTAACGGCAAATTTTGTGCGTCTGTGTGTGTTTCTGTGAATGTTTGTGTTGCTGTTTTTATTGATGTTGGCTGCTTGTTATTTATGTGTGGTGTATGTGATATGGGGGAGGGAGAGGCAGTCTTGGAATTTTCTTTTTTTTCTTCTGTTTTTGCAGTTTCTGTTGTCTTTTCTGTTGTGGTTATTGCTGATATTTCTGTTGTTGTTTCTTGCGTTGCTGGTGGTGTTGGTAGTAAGGTTTTTCTGTTGGGGGTATTTGGTAGTTGCTTCTGTTGTTGTTGTTGTTGTTGTTGTTGTTTTTGTTTAGCGGCCAGAGGGCAGTCCTTTTTCAGATGTGCTTCGCTGTTGCATAAGTAACAGCGAGGTCGCCTGCCCTCTACCACCACATACAGCTTGTGGTCCTCTGCCAATCTAATGTTTGGAGGAATTTTCTGTGAAGCCTCCTCCGTGATGTGGAGAAGGATTTCCAGATTTTTCCCTCCCCAGTTCTTTTCCTCTCCGACCGTAATCTCCAAAATATTTGCCTCCTCCATTTCCAGGCACACGGCCGATATCAGCCATTGGGTGTCCACCTCCGATGGCACATTTTTTATCATAACTTTGGTCACTCTCTGTCCTAGATAACTCGGTATCATTACCAAGTCATCTGTGCGGAGAGAGAGTGTCGAAAATTGTTTAGCTAAATTTTCATCCAGAAACCTTACTTGCACCGTTCCAAATTTCCTTCCCCAGGTGACATGATTCTGATAAGGCCAAATTTTTCTAAGACAAACTTCAATTTTATCTGTGCTAACATTTTCTACACGTCTGGTTTTTGTGTTTACCAGTTTATAAATGATGCACTTTTTGTTTTTCATTTCTATAATATCTTTTGGGATGTTAATTCTGACATCATCTCCTTCTTTCGTAAGAAGGGATTTTGTGTCTTTTATTTGTTTTTGTGTGAATGTCACTGTTGTTCTTTTTTCCTTTAGAGCATTTGCGAAATTTGTTTTTGTTGTGCTGGCGGACATGTTCTTCTGGATATTTTTGTTTATGTTGGTGTATGTACTGCCTGGTTCAAAGGTGGTGGTAGTGGCAGCAGAGTTTGTTGAACAGGTGATGGTGTCATTGCTGACGGCCGATAACTTTACTTCCTTGTTGTTGCTGTTGTTGTTGTTGTTGTCGTTGTTGCTGTTGTTGTTGTTGTTGTTGTTGTTGTCGTTGGTGGTGGTGATGATGGCGTCAGCAGCAGTGGTGCTTACGTCAGAGACATTTGTGACGGTTTTCACGCATGGTTTTGTAACCTTGGTTACAGTTTTGTTTTTGTTGTTGGTGTTGGTGGTGGTGTTGGTGGTGGTGGTGGTGAGAGGGCTGTTAGTAGCTGTACTCACAGTCTTTGTGACGTTTACAGCAACTGCGTTCCTGTCACTGCATGAGCACGCGCTATTCTGTTCTTTTTTCTCTTCTGGCATCTGAAGCCTCGGGAAATGCTTGTCAAAAGAACAAGACAAGCGTTCCAAAATTATGTTTCTCGACATTTTTCAAATGTCAAGAAGGAAATTTTTGTATTTTGCTAGGGCCGAAACTGCCCCTGGGGGTCAATTCCTGCCCTTGAAAATACACACAAATGAAGCCTAGGTGCTTCGCAACAAAATTATTTAAAAATTCCAACAAAATGTGGACAGTAAATGGTCAAATAAACGTTTACCTTCACAGCCGATGTGACAGCACGTCCATGAGAAGAGATAGATAGATAGATATTTTCATATGTCGTATTTTTCTCTGACATATTTCTTCCTTGTTTGCTCTGCTCACTGAAATGACTCTCTCTCGCATCCATAGTTGCACCCACCCTTTCCCATCTACACCACCAAAACCGGAAATCTTGTTTCTCTTGCCAGACACCCAGTTCCCCTTCTCCTCTCCCCTCTTATATTGGTAATCTTACTGCCCTTTCCTTTCTCTCCCCCTCCATCTCTGGGCTAACTAAACAGACAGCAACCCACTTACCCTCTCTCTCTCCTTTTCTTTTTTGTATTTACATTCATATCTGCAGCATCAGTAATGCTTACACCCACAAGGCTCATAATCCTTATATTTACAACACCCCCAAACACTTTTATATACAATGCTTTCTCACTCCCCAACCTTCAGTAGAGGCAACAACCTTACCAATGCTAACATGTTTGACTGACAGTAGGTTAAAAACAAGAACAACTGTTATGACATCTGTTACCAAATAATCAGGGGAACTTTCTTTTCAGGTGCTGAATAACATTTCTTCCTGTGTTACCTCCCATATCTCTTGGTAAGGGTATATTTCTTGTAGAGAAATGGGTGGATAAGGTCATAGAGGTAGTAAGGGTGTGCAATAGAGTACTTTAACTCAGGCTAGTCTTGGAAAATGGTAAGGCTACAATTATCTCTGCCTACGCCCCACAAGCGGGCCTACCAAATGAACAGAAGGATCACTTTTTCATCCTTCTGTAGGCTACCTCAAAGATGAGTGACAATGATCTCATCTTTGTGGCTGGAGATTTTAATGGGCATGTCAGACAGCAATCTGGTATCTTCCATGGTGTACATGGGGGCCATGGAGATGGTACCAGAAATGAAGAGGAAACGAGGCTCCTGGAGTTCTGTGATGCAAATAACCTATTGATCAGCAACACCAACTTCAGGAAGCCAGCTAGCACCTGATGACCTATCCATCAGGGGACTCTGCTAGCCAGATTGATTTCATTCTCACCAGACAGTGGGATGTATGGTTGCTCTTAATTACAAAGATCCTCCTTGGTGAAGAATGTACCCCACCAGCATAGTTATTAGTGACTTTAGATTCGAGGCCAGAAGGATGCCAAAAAGCAGACCAATCTGGAAAAGAAGGACTTGAAAGTTCAGAAACCCCTAACATGGTCAGAGATTTAGGGATATCCTTACTGAGAAATTAGATGATAGGTTGAAGGAGCTACAGTCCTGTGATACAGAAGGCAGCTGGGAATTCCTGCGAGACAGCTTGCTGAGAGCCACAGACCAAATCTGTGGCTGGTGCAAAGTCCTTTTCAGACCTAGGGTAGCAGGAGCATGTATCAAATAGCCAAAAGGGAAGCTAAGAGACAGGTATATATAGCCAAGGGAGTAGCAGAAAAGAAGTTTGCCAATGTTCAGCGATGTGAGGACCAAAGAACTGAAGTATTTTGGATTACAAGACAGTGTATGAGAGAAAACCATGATATCATAGGAGGGAAATATGTCTGCATGAAAGATGGTGCCCTTGCATCTAATGATTCTGCAAAGAAAGAGGCTTGGAAATGCCATTATGAAAGACTGCCGAATGTGGAGAATGAATGGGAGGAGGAGAGTCTGCCAAAGGTTGACCCAATTGAGGGACCAGCTATCCGAATCGACAGTATCCTGGTAGATAAAGCAATTGAGGATATGAAGACATGGAAAAACCTTGGGACATCAGGAATTACCACTGATATGCTCAAAATATCTGGCAGTGTCGGCTATAGCCTAGTCACCCCTATTGCAAATCAGGTGGTTCAAGAAGGAATCATATCCAATGACTAGTGTAGCAGCACCATAGTCAACTGCTACAAAGATAAAGGTGATGCCTTATATAGGAATAATTACAGAGGTATCAAATTGTTGGATCAGGTGATGAGAGTTATGGAGAGTGTCAAAGCCCAACTGATTAGGGAGAGAGTTAGCCAAGATGAGATGTAGTTTGGTTTTGTGCCAGTCAGAAGCACCACCGATGCTATATTTCTGGTAAGACAGCTTCAGGAGAAATACCTAGCCAAGGATAAACCTCTGTACCTGGTGGTCAATGAGGAAACTAGGGATAGAAGAATGGTTAGTGAGAGCTGTTCGAGCCATGTACAGAGATGCTGTCAGTAAGGTGAGGAATGAGACAGAAGTTGTTTTCTGCACATTTACAGTGTTTATTGCTCCTGTACATCTGCCACATACAAAAACTAACTTTCTAGTTAACCTTCTTTGATATTGCTGCACCTCTTATGTGCCCATAGCTTACACTGGGTACATCTTATAGAGTTACTACCTATGCCTTTTCTACAGGTCGAGCAGGGCCATCTGCCTGAAGTGGTTTGTATTTTGTCTGCCTTCCTACTTATTAGGAGTTTGGTTTTAGCTAGGTTGATTCTAAGGCCCTTCGATTCTAGTTCTTGCTTCCACACCTGAAATTTCTCTAGTTCTGATAGTGACTCAGCAATTAGAACAAGGCCATCAGCATAGAGGAGCTCACAGGGGCATCCTGTATTGAATTCCTCTGTTATCGCCTGGAGGACAATGATAAATAGGAGGGGGCTGAGGACAGAACCTTGGTGGACCCCTACTCAATCAACTTCATTGGCTTACAGTTGTTTCTGCCATGGATAGCAGTACAGTCAGAGCTGTTTGTTTGTGCATCAGCTTTAAACTTCCTTGGTTATATATCACCATGATCTTCTTGTCATCATCGTTATTTTGAGTCGTTTCTCCAGGCTGCTATGTGTTGGATAGTTTGATAGGATCCACTGGATGTGTAATGTTAGTGTACTTATTTGAGAGAGTGCTAGTGTTCTGAGAGAGAGGCAGGCAGAAAAGGAAATTGTTGGTGTGTGTAAAGGAGGTGACTGGATTCCGACAGCTCCTGTTGTCTTTGTTATAATTTTCACTGTCCTTGTTTTCTCCTCTAGCCATGATCTCTCTATTGTTGGTGTGTGTAAAAGAGGTGACTGGATTCCGACAGCTCCTGTTGTCTTTCTTATAATTTTCACTGTCCTCCTTTACTCCTCTAGCCATGATCTCTCTATTGTTGGTGTGTGTAAAGGAGGTGACTGGATTCCGACAGCTCCTGTTGTCTTTCTTATAATTTTCACTGTCCTCCTTTTCTCCTCTAGCCATGATCTCTCTATTGTTGGTGTGTGTAAAGGAGGAGACTGGATTCCGACAGCTCCTGTTGTCTTTCTTATAATTTTCACTGTCCTCGTTTTCTCCTCTAGCCATGATCTCTCTATTGTTGGTGTGTGTAAAGAAGGAGACTGGATTCCGACAGCTCCTGTTGTCTTTCTTATAATTTTCACTGTCCTCCTTTTCTCCTCTAGCCATGATCTCTCTATTGTTGGTGTGTGTAAAGGAGGAGACTGGATTCCGACAGCTCCTGTTGTCTTTCTTATAATTTTCACTGTCCTCGTTGTCTCCTCTAGCCATGATCTCTCTATTGTTGGTGTGTGTAAAGGAGGTGACTGGATTCCGACAGCTCCTGTTGTCTTTCTTATAATTTTCACTGTCCTCCTTTTCTCCTCTAGCCATGATCTCTCTATTGTTGGTGTGTGTAAAGTAGGTGACTGGATTCCGACAGCTCCTGTTGTCTTTCTTATAATTTTCACTGTCCTCCTTTTCTCCTCTAGCCATGATCTCTCTATTGTTGGTGTGTGTAAAGGAGGTGACTGGATTCCGACAGCTCCTGTTGTCTTTCTTATAATTTTCACTGTCCTCCTTTTCTCCTCTAGCCATGATCTCTCTATTGTTGGTGTGTGTAAAGGAGGTGACTGGATTCCGACAGCTCCTGTTGTCTTTCTTATAATTTTCACTGTCCTCCTTTTCTCCTCTAGCCATGATCTCTCTATTGTTGGTGTGTGTAAAGGAGGAGACTGGATTCTGACAGCTCCTGTTGTCTTTCTTATAATTTTCACTGTCCTCGTTGTCTCCTCTAGCCATGATCTCTCTATTGTTGGTGTGTGTAAAGGAGGTGACTGGATTCCACAGCTCCTGTTGTCTTTCTTATAATTTTCACTGTCCTCCTTTTCTCCTCTAGCCATGATCTCTCTATTGTTGGTGTGTGTAAAGGAGGTGACTGGATTCCGACAGCTCCTGTTGTCTTTCTTATAATTTTCACTGTCCTCCTTTTCTCCTCTAGCCATGATCTCTCTATTGTTGGTGTGTGTAAAGGAGGTGACTGGATTCCGACAGCTCCTGTTGTCTTTCTTATAATTTTCACTGTCCTCCTTTTCTTCTCTAGCCATGATCTCTCTATTGTTGGTGTGTGTAAAGGTGGTGACTGGATTCCGACAGCTCCTGTTGTCTTTCTTATAATTTTCACTGTCCTCCTTTTCTCCTCTAGCCATGATCTCTCTATTGTTGGTGTGTGCAAAGGAGGTGACTGGATTCCGACAGCTCCTGTTGTCTTTCTTATAATTTTCACTGTCCTCCTTTTCTCCTCTAGCCATGATCTCTCTATTGTTGGTGTGTGTAAAGGAGGTGACTGGATTCCGACAGCTCCTGTTGTCTTTCTTATAATTTTCACTGTCCTCCTTTTCTCCTCTAGCCATGATCTCTCTATTGTTGGTATGTGCAAAGTAGGTGACTGGATTCCGACAGCTCCTGTTGTCTTTCTTACAATTTTCACTGTCCTCGTTTTCTCCTCTAGCCATGATCTCTCTATTGTTGGTGTGTGTAAAGGAGGTGACTGGATTCCGACAGCTCCTGTTGTCTTTCTTATAATTTTCACTGTCCTTGTTGTCTCCTCTAGCCATGATCTCTCTATTGTTGGTGTGTGTAAAGGAGGTGACTGGATTCCGACAGCTCCTGTTGTCTTTCTTATAATTTTCACTGTCCTCGTTTTCTCCTCTAGCCATGATCTCTCTATTGTTGGTGTGTGTAAAGGAGGTGACTGGATTCCAACAGCTCCTGTTGTCTTTCTTATAATTTTCACTGTCCTCGTTTTCTCCTCTAGCCATGATCTCTCTATTGTTGGTGTGTGTAAAGGAGGTGACTGGATTCCAACAGCTCCTGTTGTCTTTCTTATAATTTTCACTGTCCTCGTTTTCTCCTCTAGCCATGATCTCTCTATTGTTGGTGTGTGTAAAGGAGGTGACTGGATTCCAACAGCTCCTGTTGTCTTTCTTATAATTTTCACTGTCTTCGTTGTCTCCTCTAGCCATGATCTCTCTATTGTTGGTGTGTGTAAAGGAGGTGACTGGATTCCACAGCTTCTGTTGTCTTTCTTATAATTTTCACTGTCCTCGTTGTCTCCTGTAGCCATGATCTCTCTATTGTTGGTGTGTGTAAAGGAGGTGACTGGATTCCGACAGCTCCTGTTGTCTTTCTTATAATTTTCACTGTCCTCCTTTTCTCCTCTAGCCATGATCTCTCTATTGTTGGTGTGTGTAAAGGAGGTGACTGGATTCCGACAGCTCCTGTTGTCTTTCTTATAATTTTCACTGTCCTCGTTGTCTCCTCTAGCCATGATCTCTCTATTGTTGGTGTGTGTAAAGGAGGTGACTGGATTCCGACAGCTCCTGTTGTCTTTCTTATAATTTTCACTGTCCTCGTTTTCGCCTCTAGCCATGATCTCTCTATTGTTGGTGTGTGTAAAGGAGGTGACTGGATTCCGACAGCTCCTGTTGTCTTTCTTATAATTTTCACTGTCCTCGTTTTCTCCTCTAGCCATGATCTCTCTATTGTTGGTGTGTGTAAAGGAGGTGACTGGATTCCGACAGCTCCTGTTGTCTTTCTTATAATTTTCACTGTCCTCCTTTTCCCCTCTAGCCATGATCTCTCTATTGTTGGTGTGTGTAAAGGAGGTGACTGGATTCCACAGCTTCTGTTGTCTTTCTTATAATTTTCATTGTCCTCGTTTTCTCCTCTAGCCATGATCTCTCTATTGTTGGTGTGTGTAAAGGAGGTGACTGGATTCCAACAGCTCCTGTTGTCTTTCTTATAATTTTCACTGTCCTCGTTTTCTCCTCTAGCCATGATCTCTCTATTGTTGGTGTGTGTAAAGGAGGTGACTGGATTCCAACAGCTTCTGTTGTCTTTCTTATAATTTTCACTGTCCTCGTTTTCTCCTCTAGCCATGATCTCTCTATTGTTGGTGTGTGTAAAGGAGGTGACTGGATTCCACAGCTTCTGTTGTCTTTCTTATAATTTTCACTGTCCTCGTTGTCTCCTGTAGCCATGATCTCTCTATTGTTGGTGTGTGTAAAGGAGGTGACTGGATTCCGACAGCTCCTGTTGTCTTTCTTATAATTTTCACTGTCCTCCTTTTCTCCTCTAGCCATGATCTCTCTATTGTTGGTGTGTGTAAAGGAAGTGACTGGATTCCGACAGCTCCTGTTGTCTTTCTTATAATTTTCACTGTCCTCGTTGTCTCCTCTAGCCATGATCTCTCTATTGTTGGTGTGAGTAAAGGAGGTGACTGGATTCCGACAGCTCCTGTTGTCTTTCTTATAATTTTCACTGTCCTCGTTTTCGCCTCTAGCCATGATCTCTCTATTGTTGGTGTGTGTAAAGGAGGTGACTGGATTCCACAGCTTCTGTTGTCTTTCTTATAATTTTCATTGTCCTCGTTTTCTCCTCTAGCCATGATCTCTCTATTGTTGGTGTGTGTAAAGGAGGTGACTGGATTCCAACAGCTTCTGTTGTCTTTCTTATAATTTTCACTGTCCTCGTTTTCTCCTCTAGCCATGATCTCTCTATTGTTGGTGTGTGTAAAGGAGGTGACTGGATTCCAACAGCTCCTGTTGTCTTTCTTATAATTTTCACTGTCCTCGTTTTCTCCTCTAGCCATGATCTCTCTATTGTTGGTGTGTGTAAAGGAGGTGACTGGATTCCAACAGCTCCTGTTGTCTTTCTTATAATTTTCACTGTCTTCGTTGTCTCCTCTAGCCATGATCTCTCTATTGTTGGTGTGTGTAAAGGAGGTGACTGGATTCCACAGCTTCTGTTGTCTTTCTTATAATTTTCACTGTCCTCGTTGTCTCCTGTAGCCATGATCTCTCTATTGTTGGTGTGTGTAAAGGAGGTGACTGGATTCCACAGCTCCTGTTGTCTTTCTTATAATTTTCACTGTCCTCCTTTTCTCCTCTAGCCATGATCTCTCTATTGTTGGTGTGTGTAAAGGAGGTGACTGGATTCCACAGCTTCTGTTGTCTTTCTTATAATTTTCACTGTCCTCGTTGTCTCCTGTAGCCATGATTTCTCTATTGTTGGTGTGTGTAAAGGAGGTGACTGGATTCCGACAGCTCCTTTTGTCTTTCTTATAATTTTCACTGTCCTCCTTTTCTCCTCTAGCCATGATCTCTCTATTGTTGGTGTGTGTAAAGTAGGTGACTGGATTCCGACAGCTCCTGTTGTCTTTCTTATAATTTTCACTGTCCTCCTTTTCTCCTCTAGCCATGATCTCTCTATTGTTGGTGTGTGTAAAGGAGGTGACTGGATTCCGACAGCTCCTGTTGTCTTTCTTATAATTTTCACTGTCCTCCTTTTCTCCTCTAGCCATGATCTCTCTATTGTTGGTGTGTGTAAAGGAGGTGACTGGATTCCGACAGCTCCTGTTGTCTTTCTTATAATTTTCACTGTCCTCGTTGTCTCCTCTAGCCATGATCTCTCTATTGTTGGTGTGTGTAAAGGAGGTGACTGGATTCCGACAGCTCCTGTTGTCTTTCTTATAATTTTCACTGTCTTCGTTGTCTCCTCTAGCCATGATCTCTCTATTGTTGGTGTGTGTAAAGGAGGTGACTGGGTTCCGACAGCTCCTGTTGTCTTTCTTATAATTTTCACTGTCCTCGTTTTCTCCTCTAGCCATGATCTCTCTATTGTTGGTGTGTGTAAAGGAGGTGACTGGATTCCGACAGCTCCTGTTGTCTTTCTTATAATTTTCACTGTCTTCGTTGTCTCCTCTAGCCATGATCTCTCTATTGTTGGTGTGTGTAAAGGAGGTGACTGGATTCCGACAGCTCCTGTTGTCTTTCTTATAATTTTCACTGTCTTCGTTGTCTCCTCTAGCCATGATCTCTCTATTGTTGGTGTGTGTAAAGGAGGTGACTGGATTCCGACAGCTCCTGTTGTCTTTCTTATAATTTTCACTGTCCTCCTTTTCTCCTCTAGCCATGATCTCTCTATTGTTGGTGTGTGTAAAGGAGGTGACTGGATTCCGACAGCTCCTGTTGTCTTTTTTATAATTTTCACTGTCCTCGTTTTCTCCTCTAGCCATGATCTCTCTATTGTTGGTGTGTGTAAAGGAGGTGACTGGATTCCACAGCTTCTGTTGTCTTTCTTATAATTTTCACTGTCCTCATTTTCTCCTCTAGCCATGATCTCTCTATTGTTGGTGTGTGTAAAGGAGGTGACTGGATTCCGACAGCTCCTGTTGTCTTTCTTATAATTTTCACTGTCCTCCTTTTCTTCTCTAGCCATGATCTCTCTATTGTTGGTGTGTGTAAAGGAGGTGACTGGATTCCGACAGCCCCTGTTGTCTTTCTTATAATTTTCACTGTCCTCGTTTTCTCCTCTAGCCATGATCTCTCTATTGTTGGTGTGTGTAAAGGAGGTGACTGGATTCCAAGATCTCCTGTTGTCTTTCTTATAATTTTCACTGTCCTCGTTTTCTCCTCTAGCCATGATCTCTCTATTGTTGGTGTGTGTAAAGGAGGTGACTGGATTCCACAGCTACTGTTGTCTTTCTTATAATTTTCACTGTCCTCGTTTTCTCCTCTAGCCATGATCTCTCTATTGTTGGTGTGTGTAAAGGAGGTGACTGGATTCCGACAGCTCCTGTTGTCTTTCTTATAATTTTCACTGTCCTCGTTTTCTCCTCTAGCCATGATCTCTCTATTGTTGGTGTGTGTAAAGGAGGTGACTGGATTCCGACAGCTCCTGTTGTCTTTAGTATAATTTTCACTGTCCTCCTTTTCTCCTCTAGCCATGATCTCTCTATTGTTGGTATGTGCAAAGTAGGTGACTGGATTCCGACAGCTCCTGTTGTCTTTCTTACAATTTTCACTGTCCTCGTTTTCTCCTCTAGCCATGATCTCTCTATTGTTGGTGTGTGTAAAGGAGGTGACTGGATTCCGACAGCTCCTGTTGTCTTTCTTATAATTTTCACTGTCCTTGTTGTCTCCTCTAGCCATGATCTCTCTATTGTTGGTGTGTGTAAAGGAGGTGACTGGATTCCGACAGCTCCTGTTGTCTTTCTTATAATTTTCACTGTCCTCGTTTTCTCCTCTAGCCATGATCTCTCTATTGTTGGTGTGTGTAAAGGAGGTGACTGGATTCCAACAGCTCCTGTTGTCTTTCTTATAATTTTCACTGTCCTCGTTTTCTCCTCTAGCCATGATCTCTCTATTGTTGGTGTGTGTAAAGGAGGTGACTGGATTCCAACAGCTCCTGTTGTCTTTCTTATAATTTTCACTGTCCTCGTTTTCTCCTCTAGCCATGATCTCTCTATTGTTGGTGTGTGTAAAGTAGGTGACTGGATTCCGACAGCTCCTGTTGTCTTTCTTATAATTTTCACTGTCCTCGTTTTCTCCTCTAGCCATGATCTCTCTATTGTTGGTGTGTGTAAAGGAGGTGACTGGATTCCAACAGCTCCTGTTGTCTTTCTTATAATTTTCACTGTCTTCGTTGTCTCCTCTAGCCATGATCTCTCTATTGTTGGTGTGTGTAAAGGAGGTGACTGGATTCCACAGCTTCTGTTGTCTTTCTTATAATTTTCACTGTCCTCGTTGTCTCCTGTAGCCATGATCTCTCTATTGTTGGTGTGTGTAAAGGAGGTGACTGGATTCCGACAGCTCCTGTTGTCTTTCTTATAATTTTCACTGTCCTCCTTTTTGTCCTCTAGCCATGATCTCTCTATTGTTGGTGTGTGTAAAGGAGGTGACTGGATTCCGACAGCTCCTGTTGTCTTTCTTATAATTTTCACTGTCCTCGTTGTCTCCTCTAGCCATGATCTCTCTATTGTTGGTGTGTGTAAAGGAGGTGACTGGATTCCGACAGCTCCTGTTGTCTTTCTTATAATTTTCACTGTCCTCGTTTTCGCCTCTAGCCATGATCTCTCTATTGTTGGTGTGTGTAAAGGAGGTGACTGGATTCCGACAGCTCCTGTTGTCTTTCTTATAATTTTCACTGTCCTCCTTTTCTCCTCTAGCCATGATCTCTCTATTGTTGGTGTGTGTAAAGGAGGTGACTGGATTCCGACAGCTCCTGTTGTCTTTCTTATAATTTTCACTGTCCTCCTTTTCCCCTCTAGCCATGATCTCTCTATTGTTGGTGTGTGTAAAGGAGGTGACTGGATTCCAAAGCTTCTGTTGTCTTTCTTATAATTTTCATTGTCCTCGTTTTCTCCTCTAGCCATGATCTCTCTATTGTTGGTGTGTGTAAAGGAGGTGACTGGATTCCAAAAGCTCCTGTTGTCTTTCTTATAATTTTCACTGTCCTCGTTTTCTCCTCTAGCCATGATCTCTCTATTGTTGGTGTGTGTAAAGGAGGTGACTGGATTCCAACAGCTTCTGTTGTCTTTCTTATAATTTTCACTGTCCTCGTTTTCTCCTCTAGCCATGATCTCTCTATTGTTGGTGTGTGCAAAGGAGGTGACTGGATTCCACAGCTTCTGTTGTCTTTCTTATAATTTTCACTGTCCTCGTTGTCTCCTGTAGCCATGATCTCTCTATTGTTGGTGTGTGTAAAGGAGGTGACTGGATTCCGACAGCTCCTGTTGTCTTTCTTATAATTTTCACTGTCCTCCTTTTCTCCTCTAGCCATGATCTCTCTATTGTTGGTGTGTGTAAAGGAAGTGACTGGATTCCGACAGCTCCTGTTGTCTTTCTTATAATTTTCACTGTCCTCGTTGTCTCCTCTAGCCATGATCTCTCTATTGTTGGTGTGTGTAAAGGAGGTGACTGGATTCCGACAGCTCCTGTTGTCTTTCTTATAATTTTCACTGTCCTCGTTTTCGCCTCTAGCCATGATCTCTCTATTGTTGGTGTGTGTAAAGGAGGTGACTGGATTCCGACAGCTCCTGTTGTCTTTCTTATAATTTTCACTGTCCTCCTTTTCTCCTCTAGCCATGATCTCTCTATTGTTGGTGTGTGTAAAGGAGGTGACTGGATTCCGACAGCTCCTGTTGTCTTTCTTATAATTTTCACTGTCCTCCTTTTCCCCTCTAGCCATGATCTCTCTATTGTTGGTGTGTGTAAAGGAGGTGACTGGATTCCACAGCTTCTGTTGTCTTTCTTATAATTTTCATTGTCCTCGTTTTCTCCTCTAGCCATGATCTCTCTATTGTTGGTGTGTGTAAAGGAGGTGCCTGGATTCCAACAGCTCCTGTTGTCTTTCTTATAATTTTCACTGTCCTCGTTTTCTCCTCTAGCCATGATCTCTCTATTGTTGGTGTGTGTAAAGGAGGTGACTGGATTCCGACAGCTTCTGTTGTCTTTCTTATAATTTTCACTGTCCTCGTTTTCTCCTCTAGCCATGATCTCTCTATTGTTGGTGTGTGTAAAGGAGGTGACTGGATTCCGACAGCTCCTGTTGTCTTTCTTATAATTTTCACTGTCCTCGTTGTCTCCTGTAGCCATGATCTCTCTATTGTTGGTGTGTGTAAAGGAGGTGACTGGATTCCGACAGCTCCTGTTGTCTTTCTTATAATTTTCACTGTCCTCCTTTTCTCCTCTAGCCATGATCTCTCTATTGTTGGTGTGTGTAAAGGAAGTGACTGGATTCCGACAGCTCCTGTTGTCTTTCTTATAATTTTCACTGTCCTCGTTGTCTCCTCTAGCCATGATCTCTCTATTGTTGGTGTGTGTAAAGGAGGTGACTGGATTCCGACAGCTCCTGTTGTCTTTCTTATAATTTTCACTGTCCTCGGTTTCGCCTCTAGCCATGATCTCTCTATTGTTGGTGTGTGTAAAGGAGGTGACTGGATTCCACAGCTTCTGTTGTCTTTCTTATAATTTTCATTGTCCTCGTTTTCTCCTCTAGCCATGATCTCTCTATTGTTGGTGTGTGTAAAGGAGGTGACTGGATTCCAACAGCTTCTGTTGTCTTTCTTATAATTTTCACTGTCCTCGTTTTCTCCTCTAGCCATGATCTCTCTATTGT
Organism: Octopus bimaculoides; assembly: GCF_046866305.1. Classification (NCBI taxonomy): domain Eukaryota; kingdom Metazoa; phylum Mollusca; class Cephalopoda; order Octopoda; family Octopodidae; genus Octopus; species Octopus bimaculoides. The sequence goes on from NC_142928.1 coordinate 202,094,987, forward strand.
TGGTGTGTGTAAAGGAGGTGACTGGATTCCAACAGCTCCTGTTGTCTTTCTTATAATTTTCACTGTCCTCCTTTTCTCCTCTAGCCATGATCTCTCTATTGTTGGTGTGTGTAAAGGAGGTGACTGGATTCCGACAGCTCCTGTTGTCTTTCTTATAATTTTCACTGTCTTCGTTGTCTCCTCTAGCCATGATCTCTCTATTGTTGGTGTGTGTAAAGGAGGTGACTGGATTCCACAGCTTCTGTTGTCTTTCTTATAATTTTCACTGTCCTCGTTGTCTCCTGTAGCCATGATCTCTCTATTGTTGGTGTGTGTAAAGGAGGTGACTGGATTCCACAGCTCCTGTTGTCTTTCTTATAATTTTCACTGTCCTCCTTTTCTCCTCTAGCCATGATCTCTCTATTGTTGGTGTGTGTAAAGGAGGTGACTGGATTCCACAGCTTCTGTTGTCTTTCTTATAATTTTCACTGTCCTCGTTGTCTCCTGTAGCCATGATTTCTCTATTGTTGGTGTGTGTAAAGGAGGTGACTGGATTCCGACAGCTCCTTTTGTCTTTCTTATAATTTTCACTGTCCTCCTTTTCTCCTCTAGCCATGATCTCTCTATTGTTGGTGTGTGTAAAGTAGGTGACTGGATTCCGACAGCTCCTGTTGTCTTTCTTATAATTTTCACTGTCCTCCTTTTCTCCTCTGGCCATGATCTCTCTATTGTTGGTGTGTGTAAAGGAGGTGACTGGATTCCGACAGCTCCTGTTGTCTTTCTTATAATTTTCACTGTCCTCGTTTTCTCCTCTAGCCATGATCTCTCTATTGTTGGTGTGTGTAAAGGAGGTGACTGGATTCCGACAGCTCCTGTTGTCTTTAGTATAATTTTCACTGTCCTCCTTTTCTCCTCTAGCCATGATCTCTCTATTGTTGGTATGTGCAAAGTAGGTGACTGGATTCCGACAGCTCCTGTTGTCTTTCTTACAATTTTCACTGTCCTCGTTTTCTCCTCTAGCCATGATCTCTCTATTGTTGGTGTGTGTAAAGGAGGTGACTGGATTCCGACAGCTCCTGTTGTCTTTCTTATAATTTTCACTGTCCTTGTTGTCTCCTCTAGCCATGATCTCTCTATTGTTGGTGTGTGTAAAGGAGGTGACTGGATTCCGACAGCTCCTGTTGTCTTTCTTATAATTTTCACTGTCCTCGTTTTCTCCTCTAGCCATGATCTCTCTATTGTTGGTGTGTGTAAAGGAGGTGACTGGATTCCAACAGCTCCTGTTGTCTTTCTTATAATTTTCACTGTCCTCGTTTTCTCCTCTAGCCATGATCTCTCTATTGTTGGTGTGTGTAAAGTAGGTGACTGGATTCCGACAGCTCCTGTTGTCTTTCTTATAATTTTCACTGTCCTCGTTTTCTCCTCTAGCCATGATCTCTCTATTGTTGGTGTGTGTAAAGGAGGTGACTGGATTCCAACAGCTCCTGTTGTCTTTCTTATAATTTTCACTGTCTTCGTTGTCTCCTCTAGCCATGATCTCTCTATTGTTGGTGTGTGTAAAGGAGGTGACTGGATTCCACAGCTTCTGTTGTCTTTCTTATAATTTTCACTGTCCTCGTTGTCTCCTGTAGCCATGATCTCTCTATTGTTGGTGTGTGTAAAGGAGGTGACTGGATTCCGACAGCTCCTGTTGTCTTTCTTATAATTTTCACTGTCCTCCTTTTCTCCTCTAGCCATGATCTCTCTATTGTTGGTGTGTGTAAAGGAGGTGACTGGATTCCGACAGCTCCTGTTGTCTTTCTTATAATTTTCACTGTCCTCGTTGTCTCCTCTAGCCATGATCTCTCTATTGTTGGTGTGTGTAAAGGAGGTGACTGGATTCCGACAGCTCCTGTTGTCTTTCTTATAATTTTCACTCTCCTCGTTTTCGCCTCTAGCCATGATCTCTCTATTGTTGGTGTGTGTAAAGGAGGTGACTGGATTCCGACAGCTCCTGTTGTCTTTCTTATAATTTTCACTGTCCTCCTTTTCTCCTCTAGCCATGATCTCTCTATTGTTGGTGTGTGTAAAGGAGGTGACTGGATTCCGACAGCTCCTGTTGTCTTTCTTATAATTTTCACTGTCCTCCTTTTCCCCTCTAGCCATGATCTCTCTATTGTTGGTGTGTGTAAAGGAGGTGACTGGATTCCAAAGCTTCTGTTGTCTTTCTTATAATTTTCATTGTCCTCGTTTTCTCCTCTAGCCATGATCTCTCTATTGTTGGTGTGTGTAAAGGAGGTGACTGGATTCCAACAGCTCCTGTTGTCTTTCTTATAATTTTCACTGTCCTCGTTTTCTCCTCTAGCCATGATCTCTCTATTGTTGGTGTGTGTAAAGGAGGTGACTGGATTCCAACAGCTTCTGTTGTCTTTCTTATAATTTTCACTGTCCTCGTTTTCTCCTCTAGCCATGATCTCTCTATTGTTGGTGTGTGCAAAGGAGGTGACTGGATTCCACAGCTTCTGTTGTCTTTCTTATAATTTTCACTGTCCTCGTTGTCTCCTGTAGCCATGATCTCTCTATTGTTGGTGTGTGTAAAGGAGGTGACTGGATTCCGACAGCTCCTGTTGTCTTTCTTATAATTTTCACTGTCCTCCTTTTCTCCTCTAGCCATGATCTCTCTATTGTTGGTGTGTGTAAAGGAAGTGACTGGATTCCGACAGCTCCTGTTGTCTTTCTTATAATTTTCACTGTCCTCGTTGTCTCCTCTAGCCATGATCTCTCTATTGTTGGTGTGTGTAAAGGAGGTGACTGGATTCCGACAGCTCCTGTTGTCTTTCTTATAATTTTCACTGTCCTCGTTTTCGCCTCTAGCCATGATCTCTCTATTGTTGGTGTGTGTAAAGGAGGTGACTGGATTCCGACAGCTCCTGTTGTCTTTCTTATAATTTTCACTGTCCTCCTTTTCTCCTCTAGCCATGATCTCTCTATTGTTGGTGTGTGTAAAGGAGGTGACTGGATTCCGACAGCTCCTGTTGTCTTTCTTATAATTTTCACTGTCCTCCTTTTCCCCTCTAGCCATGATCTCTCTATTGTTGGTGTGTGTAAAGGAGGTGACTGGATTCCACAGCTTCTGTTGTCTTTCTTATAATTTTCATTGTCCTCGTTTTCTCCTCTAGCCATGATCTCTCTATTGTTGGTGTGTGTAAAGGAGGTGCCTGGATTCCAACAGCTCCTGTTGTCTTTCTTATAATTTTCACTGTCCTCGTTTTCTCCTCTAGCCATGATCTCTCTATTGTTGGTGTGTGTAAAGGAGGTGACTGGATTCCAACAGCTTCTGTTGTCTTTCTTATAATTTTCACTGTCCTCGTTTTCTCCTCTAGCCATGATCTCTCTATTGTTGGTGTGTGTAAAGGAGGTGACTGGATTCCGACAGCTCCTGTTGTCTTTCTTATAATTTTCACTGTCCTCGTTGTCTCCTGTAGCCATGATCTCTCTATTGTTGGTGTGTGTAAAGGAGGTGACTGGATTCCGACAGCTCCTGTTGTCTTTCTTATAATTTTCACTGTCCTCCTTTTCTCCTCTAGCCATGATCTCTCTATTGTTGGTGTGTGTAAAGGAAGTGACTGGATTCCGACAGCTCCTGTTGTCTTTCTTATAATTTTCACTGTCCTCGTTGTCTCCTCTAGCCATGATCTCTCTATTGTTGGTGTGTGTAAAGGAGGTGACTGGATTCCGACAGCTCCTGTTGTCTTTCTTATAATTTTCACTGTCCTCGGTTTCGCCTCTAGCCATGATCTCTCTATTGTTGGTGTGTGTAAAGGAGGTGACTGGATTCCACAGCTTCTGTTGTCTTTCTTATAATTTTCATTGTCCTCGTTTTCTCCTCTAGCCATGATCTCTCTATTGTTGGTGTGTGTAAAGGAGGTGACTGGATTCCAACAGCTTCTGTTGTCTTTCTTATAATTTTCACTGTCCTCGTTTTCTCCTCTAGCCATGATCTCTCTATTGTTGGTGTGTGTAAAGGAGGTGACTGGATTCCAACAGCTCCTGTTGTCTTTCTTATAATTTTCACTGTCCTCCTTTTCTCCTCTAGCCATGATCTCTCTATTGTTGGTGTGTGTAAAGGAGGTGACTGGATTCCGACAGCTCCTGTTGTCTTTCTTATAATTTTCACTGTCTTCGTTGTCTCCTCTAGCCATGATCTCTCTATTGTTGGTGTGTGTAAAGGAGGTGACTGGATTCCACAGCTTCTGTTGTCTTTCTTATAATTTTCACTGTCCTCGTTGTCTCCTGTAGCCATGATCTCTCTATTGTTGGTGTGTGTAAAGGAGGTGACTGGATTCCACAGCTCCTGTTGTCTTTCTTATAATTTTCACTGTCCTCCTTTACTCCTCTAGCCATGATCTCTCTATTGTTGGTGTGTGTAAAGGAGGTGACTGGATTCCACAGCTTCTGTTGTCTTTCTTATAATTTTCACTGTCCTCGTTGTCTCCTGTAGCCATGATTTCTCTATTGTTGGTGTGTGTAAAGGAGGTGACTGGATTCCGACAGCTCCTTTTGTCTTTCTTATAATTTTCACTGTCCTCCTTTTCTCCTCTAGCCATGATCTCTCTATTGTTGGTGTGTGTAAAGTAGGTGACTGGATTCCGACAGCTCCTGTTGTCTTTCTTATAATTTTCACTGTCCTCCTTTTCTCCTCTGGCCATGATCTCTCTATTGTTGGTGTGTGTAAAGGAGGTGACTGGATTCCGACAGCTCCTGTTGTCTTTCTTATAATTTTCACTGTCCTCCTTTTCTCCTCTAGCCATGATCTCTCTATTGTTGGTGTGTGTAAAGGAGGTGACTGGATTCCGACAGCTCCTGTTGTCTTTCTTATAATTTTCACTGTCCTCTTTGTCTCCTCTAGCCATGATCTCTCTATTGTTGGTGTGTGTAAAGGAGGTGACTGGATTCCGACAGCTCCTGTTGTCTTTCTTATAATTTTCACTGTCTTCGTTGTCTCCTCTAGCCATGATCTCTCTATTGTTGGTGTGTGTAAAGGAGGTGACTGGATTCCGACAGCTCCTGTTGTCTTTCTTATAATTTTCACTGTCTTCGTTGTCTCCTCTAGCCATGATCTCTCTATTGTTGGTGTGTGTAAAGGAGGTGACTGGATTCCGACAGCTCCTGTTGTCTTTCTTATAATTTTCACTGTCCTCCTTTTCTCCTCTAGCCATGATCTCTCTATTGTTGGTGTGTGTAAAGGAGGTGACTGGATTCCGACAGCTCCTGTTGTCTTTTTTATAATTTTCACTGTCCTCGTTTTCTCCTCTAGCCATGATCTCTCTATTGTTGGTGTGTGTAAAGGAGGTGACTGGATTCCACAGCTTCTGTTGTCTTTCTTATAATTTTCACTGTCTTCGTTGTCTCCTCTAGCCATGATCTCTCTATTGTTGGTGTGTGTAAAGGAGGTGACTGGATTCCGACAGCTCCTGTTGTCTTTCTTATAATTTTCACTGTCCTCGTTGTCTCCTGTAGCCATGATCTCTCTATTGTTGGTGTGTGTAAAGGAGGTGACTGGATTCCGACAGCTCCTGTTGTCTTTCTTATAATTTTCACTGTCCTCCTTTTCTCCTCTAGCCATGATCTCTCTATTGTTGGTGTGTGTAAAGGAAGTGACTGGATTCCGACAGCTCCTGTTGTCTTTCTTATAATTTTCACTGTCCTCGTTGTCTCCTCTAGCCATGATCTCTCTATTGTTGGTGTGTGTAAAGGAGGTGACTGGATTCCGACAGCTCCTGTTGTCTTTCTTATAATTTTCACTGTCCTCGGTTTCGCCTCTAGCCATGATCTCTCTATTGTTGGTGTGTGTAAAGGAGGTGACTGGATTCCACAGCTTCTGTTGTCTTTCTTATAATTTTCATTGTCCTCGTTTTCTCCTCTAGCCATGATCTCTCTATTGTTGGTGTGTGTAAAGGAGGTGACTGGATTCCAACAGCTTCTGTTGTCTTTCTTATAATTTTCACTGTCCTCGTTTTCTCCTCTAGCCATGATCTCTCTATTGTTGGTGTGTGTAAAGGAGGTGACTGGATTCCAACAGCTCCTGTTGTCTTTCTTATAATTTTCACTGTCCTCCTTTTCTCCTCTAGCCATGATCTCTCTATTGTTGGTGTGTGTAAAGGAGGTGACTGGATTCCGACAGCTCCTGTTGTCTTTCTTATAATTTTCACTGTCTTCGTTGTCTCCTCTAGCCATGATCTCTCTATTGTTGGTGTGTGTAAAGGAGGTGACTGGATTCCACAGCTTCTGTTGTCTTTCTTATAATTTTCACTGTCCTCGTTGTCTCCTGTAGCCATGATCTCTCTATTGTTGGTGTGTGTAAAGGAGGTGACTGGATTCCACAGCTCCTGTTGTCTTTCTTATAATTTTCACTGTCCTCCTTTACTCCTCTAGCCATGATCTCTCTATTGTTGGTGTGTGTAAAGGAGGTGACTGGATTCCACAGCTTCTGTTGTCTTTCTTATAATTTTCACTGTCCTCGTTGTCTCCTGTAGCCATGATTTCTCTATTGTTGGTGTGTGTAAAGGAGGTGACTGGATTCCGACAGCTCCTTTTGTCTTTCTTATAATTTTCACTGTCCTCCTTTTCTCCTCTAGCCATGATCTCTCTATTGTTGGTGTGTGTAAAGTAGGTGACTGGATTCCGACAGCTCCTGTTGTCTTTCTTATAATTTTCACTGTCCTCCTTTTCTCCTCTGGCCATGATCTCTCTATTGTTGGTGTGTGTAAAGGAGGTGACTGGATTCCGACAGCTCCTGTTGTCTTTCTTATAATTTTCACTGTCCTCCTTTTCTCCTCTAGCCATGATCTCTCTATTGTTGGTGTGTGTAAAGGAGGTGACTGGATTCCGACAGCTCCTGTTGTCTTTCTTATAATTTTCACTGTCCTCTTTGTCTCCTCTAGCCATGATCTCTCTATTGTTGGTGTGTGTAAAGGAGGTGACTGGATTCCGACAGCTCCTGTTGTCTTTCTTATAATTTTCACTGTCTTCGTTGTCTCCTCTAGCCATGATCTCTCTATTGTTGGTGTGTGTAAAGGAGGTGACTGGATTCCGACAGCTCCTGTTGTCTTTCTTATAATTTTCACTGTCTTCGTTGTCTCCTCTAGCCATGATCTCTCTATTGTTGGTGTGTGTAAAGGAGGTGACTGGATTCCGACAGCTCCTGTTGTCTTTCTTATAATTTTCACTGTCCTCCTTTTCTCCTCTAGCCATGATCTCTCTATTGTTGGTGTGTGTAAAGGAGGTGACTGGATTCCGACAGCTCCTGTTGTCTTTTTTATAATTTTCACTGTCCTCGTTTTCTCCTCTAGCCATGATCTCTCTATTGTTGGTGTGTGTAAAGGAGGTGACTGGATTCCACAGCTTCTGTTGTCTTTCTTATAATTTTCACTGTCTTCGTTGTCTCCTCTAGCCATGATCTCTCTATTGTTGGTGTGTGTAAAGGAGGTGACTGGATTCCGACAGCTCCTGTTGTCTTTCTTATAATTTTCACTGTCCTCCTTTTCTCCTCTAGCCATGATCTCTCTATTGTTGGTGTGTGTAAAGGAGGTGACTGGATTCCGACAGCTCCTGTTGTCTTTTTTATAATTTTCACTGTCCTCGTTTTCTCCTCTAGCCATGATCTCTCTATTGTTGGTGTGTGTAAAGGAGGTGACTGGATTCCACAGCTTCTGTTGTCTTTCTTATAATTTTCACTGTCCTCATTTTCTCCTCTAGCCATGATCTCTCTATTGTTGGTGTGTGTAAAGGAGGTGACTGGATTCCGACAGCTCCTGTTGTCTTTCTTATAATTTTCACTGTCCTCCTTTTCTTCTCTAGCCATGATCTCTCTATTGTTGGTGTGTGTAAAGGAGGTGACTGGATTCCGACAGCCCCTGTTGTCTTTCTTATAATTTTCACTGTCCTCGTTTTCTCCTCTAGCCATGATCTCTCTATTGTTGGTGTGTGTAAAGGAGGTGACTGGATTCCAAGATCTCCTGTTGTCTTTCTTATAATTTTCACTGTCCTCCTCTTCTCCTCTAGCCATGATCTCTCAATTGTTGGTGTGTGTAAAGGAGGTGACTGGATTCCGACAGCTCCTGTTGTCTTTCTTATAATTTTCACTGTCCTCCTTTTCCCCTCTAGCCATGATCTCTCTATTGTTGGTGTGTGTAAAGGAGGTGACTGGATTCCGACAGCTCCTGTTGTCTTTCTTATAATTTTCACTGTCCTCCTCTTCTCCTCTAGCCATGATCTCTCAATTGTTGGTGTGTGTAAAGGAGGTGACTGGATTCCGACAGCTCCTGTTGTCTTTCTTATAATTTTCACTGTCCTCCTCTTCTCCTCTAGCCATGATCTCTCTATTGTTGGTGTGTGTAAAGGAGGTGACTGGATTCCAACAGCTCCTGTTGTCTTTCTTATAATTTTCACTGTCCTCCTTTTCTCCTCTAGCCATGATCTCTCTATTGTTGGTGTGTGTAAAGGAGGTGACTGGATTCCGACAGCTCCTGTTGTCTTTCTTATAATTTTCACTGTCCTCCTCTTCTCCTCTAGCCATGATCTCTCAATTGTTGGTGTGTGTAGAGGAGGTGACTGGATTCCGACAGCTCCTGTTGTCTTTCTTATAATTTTCACTGTCCTCCTTTACTACTCTAGCCATGATCTCTCTATTGTTGGTGTGTGTAAAGTAGGTGACTGGATTCCGACAGCTCCTGTTGTCTTTCTTATAATTTTCACTGTCCTCCTTTTCCCCTCTAGCCATGATCTCTCTATTGTTGGTGTGTGTAAAGGAGGTGACTGGATTCCGACAGCTCCTTTTGTCTTTCTTATAATTTTCACTGTCCTCCTTTTCTCCTCTAGCCATGATCTCTCTATTGTTGGTGTGTGTAAAGTAGGTGACTGGATTCCGACAGCTCCTGTTGTCTTTCTTATAATTTTCACTGTCCTCCTTTTCTCCTCTGGCCATGATCTCTCTATTGTTGGTGTGTGTAAAGGAGGTGACTGGATTCCGACAGCTCCTGTTGTCTTTCTTATAATTTTCACTGTCCTCCTTTTCTCCTCTAGCCATGATCTCTCTATTGTTGGTGTGTGTAAAGGAGGTGACTGGATTCCGACAGCTCCTGTTGTCTTTCTTATAATTTTCACTGTCCTCTTTGTCTCCTCTAGCCATGATCTCTCTATTGTTGGTGTGTGTAAAGGAGGTGACTGGATTCCGACAGCTCCTGTTGTCTTTCTTATAATTTTCACTGTCTTCGTTGTCTCCTCTAGCCATGATCTCTCTATTGTTGGTGTGTGTAAAGGAGGTGACTGGATTCCGACAGCTCCTGTTGTCTTTCTTATAATTTTCACTGTCTTCGTTGTCTCCTCTAGCCATGATCTCTCTATTGTTGGTGTGTGTAAAGGAGGTGACTGGATTCCGACAGCTCCTGTTGTCTTTCTTATAATTTTCACTGTCCTCCTTTTCTCCTCTAGCCATGATCTCTCTATTGTTGGTGTGTGTAAAGGAGGTGACTGGATTCCGACAGCTCCTGTTGTCTTTTTTATAATTTTCACTGTCCTCGTTTTCTCCTCTAGCCATGATCTCTCTATTGTTGGTGTGTGTAAAGGAGGTGACTGGATTCCACAGCTTCTGTTGTCTTTCTTATAATTTTCACTGTCCTCATTTTCTCCTCTAGCCATGATCTCTCTATTGTTGGTGTGTGTAAAGGAGGTGACTGGATTCCGACAGCTCCTGTTGTCTTTCTTATAATTTTCACTGTCCTCCTTTTCTTCTCTAGCCATGATCTCTCTATTGTTGGTGTGTGTAAAGGAGGTGACTGGATTCCGACAGCCCCTGTTGTCTTTCTTATAATTTTCACTGTCCTCGTTTTCTCCTCTAGCCATGATCTCTCTATTGTTGGTGTGTGTAAAGGAGGTGACTGGATTCCAAGATCTCCTGTTGTCTTTCTTATAATTTTCACTGTCCTCCTCTTCTCCTCTAGCCATGATCTCTCAATTGTTGGTGTGTGTAAAGGAGGTGACTGGATTCCGACAGCTCCTGTTGTCTTTCTTATAATTTTCACTGTCCTCCTCTTCTCCTCTAGCCATGATCTCTCAATTGTTGGTGTGTGTAAAGGAGGTGACTGGATTCCGACAGCTCCTGTTGTCTTTCTTATAATTTTCACTGTCCTCCTCTTCTCCTCTAGCCATGATCTCTCTATTGTTGGTGTGTGTAAAGGAGGTGACTGGATTCCGACAGCTCCTGTTGTCCTTCTTATAATTTTCACTGTCCTCCTTTTCTCCTCTAGCCATGATCTCTCTATTGTTGGTGTGTGTAAAGGAGGTGACTGGATTCCGACAGCTCCTGTTGTCTTTCTTATAATTTTCACTGTCCTCCTCTTCTCCTCTAGCCATGATCTCTCAATTGTTGGTGTGTGTAAAGGAGGTGACTGGATTCCGACAGCTCCTGTTGTCTTTCTTATAATTTTCACTGTCCTCCTTTTCCCCTCTAGCCATGATCTCTCTATTGTTGGTGTGTGTAAAGGAGGTGACTGGATTCCGACAGCTCCTGTTGTCTTTCTTATAATTTTCACTGTCCTCCTCTTCTCCTCTAGCCATGATCTCTCAATTGTTGGTGTGTGTAAAGGAGGTGACTGGATTCCGACAGCTCCTGTTGTCTTTCTTATAATTTTCACTGTCCTCCTCTTCTCCTCTAGCCATGATCTCTCTATTGTTGGTGTGTGTAAAGGAGGTGACTGGATTCCAACAGCTCCTGTTGTCTTTCTTATAATTTTCACTGTCCTCCTTTTCTCCTCTAGCCATGATCTCTCTATTGTTGGTGTGTGTAAAGGAGGTGACTGGATTCCGACAGCTCCTGTTGTCTTTCTTATAATTTTCACTGTCCTCCTCTTCTCCTCTAGCCATGATCTCTCAATTGTTGGTGTGTGTAGAGGAGGTGACTGGATTCCGACAGCTCCTGTTGTCTTTCTTATAATTTTCACTGTCCTCCTTTACTACTCTAGCCATGATCTCTCTATTGTTGGTGTGTGTAAAGTAGGTGACTGGATTCCGACAGCTCCTGTTGTCTTTCTTATAATTTTCACTGTCCTCCTTTTCCCCTCTAGCCATGATCTCTCTATTGTTGGTGTGTGTAAAGGAGGTGACTGGATTCCGACAGCTCCTGTTGTCTTTCTTATAATTTTCACTGTCCTCCTCTTCTCCTCTAGCCATGATCTCTCTATTGTTGGTGTGTGTAAAGTAGGTGACTGGATTCCGACAGCTCCTGTTGTCTTTCTTATAATTTTCACTGTCCTCCTTTTCTCCTCTAGCCATGATCTCTCTATTGTTGGTGTGTGTAAAGGAGGTGACTGGATTCCGACAGCTCCTGTTGTCTTTCTTATAATTTTCACTGTCCTCCTCTTCTCCTCTAGCCATGATCTCTCTATTGTTGGTGTGTGTAAAGGAGGTGACTGGATTCCAACAGCTCCTGTTGTCTTTCTTATAATTTTCACTGTCCTCCTTTTCTCCTCTAGCCATGATCTCTCTATTGTTGGTGTGTGTAAAGGAGGTGACTGGATTCCGACAGCTCCTGTTGTCTTTCTTATAATTTTCACTGTCCTCCTCTTCTCCTCTAGCCATGATCTCTCAATTGTTGGTGTGTGTAAAGGAGGTGACTGGATTCCGACAGCTCCTGTTGTCTTTCTTATAATTTTCACTGTCCTCCTTTTCCCCTCTAGCCATGATCTCTCTATTGTTGGTGTGTGTAAAGGAGGTGACTGGATTCCGACAGCTCCTGTTGTCTTTCTTATAATTTTCACTGTCCTCCTCTTCTCCTCTAGCCATGATCTCTCAATTGTTGGTGTGTGTAAAGGAGGTGACTGGATTCCGACAGCTCCTGTTGTCTTTCTTATAATTTTCACTGTCCTCCTCTTCTCCTCTAGCCATGATCTCTCTATTGTTGGTGTGTGTAAAGGAGGTGACTGGATTCCAACAGCTCCTGTTGTCTTTCTTATAATTTTCACTGTCCTCCTTTTCTCCTCTAGCCATGATCTCTCTATTGTTGGTGTGTGTAAAGGAGGTGACTGGATTCCGACAGCTCCTGTTGTCTTTCTTATAATTTTCACTGTCCTCCTCTTCTCCTCTAGCCATGATCTCTCAATTGTTGGTGTGTGTAGAGGAGGTGACTGGATTCCGACAGCTCCTGTTGTCTTTCTTATAATTTTCACTGTCCTCCTTTACTACTCTAGCCATGATCTCTCTATTGTTGGTGTGTGTAAAGTAGGTGACTGGATTCCGACAGCTCCTGTTGTCTTTCTTATAATTTTCACTGTCCTCCTTTTCCCCTCTAGCCATGATCTCTCTATTGTTGGTGTGTGTAAAGGAGGTGACTGGATTCCGACAGCTCCTTTTGTCTTTCTTATAATTTTCACTGTCCTCCTTTTCTCCTCTAGCCATGATCTCTCTATTGTTGGTGTGTGTAAAGTAGGTGACTGGATTCCGACAGCTCCTGTTGTCTTTCTTATAATTTTCACTGTCCTCCTTTTCTCCTCTGGCCATGATCTCTCTATTGTTGGTGTGTGTAAAGGAGGTGACTGGATTCCGACAGCTCCTGTTGTCTTTCTTATAATTTTCACTGTCCTCCTTTTCTCCTCTAGCCATGATCTCTCTATTGTTGGTGTGTGTAAAGGAGGTGACTGGATTCCGACAGCTCCTGTTGTCTTTCTTATAATTTTCACTGTCCTCTTTGTCTCCTCTAGCCATGATCTCTCTATTGTTGGTGTGTGTAAAGGAGGTGACTGGATTCCGACAGCTCCTGTTGTCTTTCTTATAATTTTCACTGTCTTCGTTGTCTCCTCTAGCCATGATCTCTCTATTGTTGGTGTGTGTAAAGGAGGTGACTGGATTCCGACAGCTCCTGTTGTCTTTCTTATAATTTTCACTGTCTTCGTTGTCTCCTCTAGCCATGATCTCTCTATTGTTGGTGTGTGTAAAGGAGGTGACTGGATTCCGACAGCTCCTGTTGTCTTTCTTATAATTTTCACTGTCCTCCTTTTCTCCTCTAGCCATGATCTCTCTATTGTTGGTGTGTGTAAAGGAGGTGACTGGATTCCGACAGCTCCTGTTGTCTTTTTTATAATTTTCACTGTCCTCGTTTTCTCCTCTAGCCATGATCTCTCTATTGTTGGTGTGTGTAAAGGAGGTGACTGGATTCCACAGCTTCTGTTGTCTTTCTTATAATTTTCACTGTCCTCATTTTCTCCTCTAGCCATGATCTCTCTATTGTTGGTGTGTGTAAAGGAGGTGACTGGATTCCGACAGCTCCTGTTGTCTTTCTTATAATTTTCACTGTCCTCCTTTTCTTCTCTAGCCATGATCTCTCTATTGTTGGTGTGTGTAAAGGAGGTGACTGGATTCCGACAGCCCCTGTTGTCTTTCTTATAATTTTCACTGTCCTCGTTTTCTCCTCTAGCCATGATCTCTCAATTGTTGGTGTGTGTAAAGGAGGTGACTGGATTCCGACAGCTCCTGTTGTCTTTCTTATAATTTTCACTGTCCTCCTCTTCTCCTCTAGCCATGATCTCTCAATTGTTGGTGTGTGTAAAGGAGGTGACTGGATTCCGACAGCTCCTGTTGTCTTTCTTATAATTTTCACTGTCCTCCTCTTCTCCTCTAGCCATGATCTCTCTATTGTTGGTGTGTGTAAAGGAGGTGACTGGATTCCAACAGCTCCTGTTGTCTTTCTTATAATTTTCACTGTCCTCCTTTTCTCCTCTAGCCATGATCTCTCTATTGTTGGTGTGTGTAAAGGAGGTGACTGGATTCCGACAGCTCCTGTTGTCTTTCTTATAATTTTCACTGGCCTCCTCTTCTCCTCTAGCCATGATCTCTCAATTGTTGGTGTGTGTAAAGGAGGTGACTGGATTCCGACAGCTCCTGTTGTCTTTCTTATAATTTTCACTGTCCTCCTTTTCCCCTCTAGCCATGATCTCTCTATTGTTGGTGTGTGTAAAGGAGGTGACTGGATTCCGACAGCTCCTGTTGTCTTTCTTATAATTTTCACTGTCCTCCTCTTCTCCTCTAGCCATGATCTCTCAATTGTTGGTGTGTGTAAAGGAGGTGACTGGATTCCGACAGCTCCTGTTGTCTTTCTTATAATTTTCACTGTCCTCCTCTTCTCCTCTAGCCATGATCTCTCTATTGTTGGTGTGTGTAATGGAGGTGACTGGATTCCAACAGCTCCTGTTGTCTTTCTTATAATTTTCACTGTCCTCCTTTTCTCCTCTAGCCATGATCTCTCTATTGTTGGTGTGTGTAAAGGAGGTGACTGGATTCCGACAGCTCCTGTTGTCTTTCTTATAATTTTCACTGTCCTCCTCTTCTCCTCTAGCCATGATCTCTCAATTGTTGGTGTGTGTAGAGGAGGTGACTGGATTCCGACAGCTCCTGTTATCTTTCTTATAATTTTCACTGTCCTCCTTTACTACTCTAGCCATGATCTCTCTATTGTTGGTGTGTGTAAAGTAGGTGACTGGATTCCGACAGCTCCTGTTGTCTTTCTTATAATTTTCACTGTCCTCCTTTTCCCCTCTAGCCATGATCTCTCTATTGTTGGTGTGTGTAAAGGAGGTGACTGGATTCCGACAGCTCCTGTTGTCTTTCTTATAATTTTCACTGTCCTCCTCTTCTCCTCTAGCCATGATCTCTCTATTGTTGGTGTGTGTAAAGTAGGTGACTGGATTCCGACAGCTCCTGTTGTCTTTCTTATAATTTTCACTGTCCTCCTTTTCTCCTCTAGCCATGATCTCTCTATTGTTGGTGTGTGTAAAGGAGGTGACTGGATTCCGACAGCTCCTGTTGTCTTTCTTATAATTTTCACTGTCCTCCTCTTCTCCTCTAGCCATGATCTCTCAATTGTTGGTGTGTGTAAAGGAGGTGACTGGATTCCGACAGCTCCTGTTGTCTTTCTTATAATTTTCACTGTCCTCCTTTACTACTCTAGCCATGATCTCTCTATTGTTGGTGTGTGTAAAGTAGGTGACTGGATTCCGACAGCTCCTGTTGTCTTTCTTATAATTTTCACTGTCCTCCTTTTCCCCTCTAGCCATGATCTCTCTATTGTTGGTGTGTGTAAAGGAGGTGACTGGATTCCGACAGCTCCTGTTGTCTTTCTTATAATTTTCACTGTCCTCCTCTTCTCCTCTAGCCATGATCACTCTATTGTTGGTGTGTGTAAAGTAGGTGACTGGATTCCGACAGCTCCTGTTGTCTTTCTTATAATTTTCACTGTCCTCCTTTACTCCTCTAGCCATGATCTCTCTATTGTTGGTGTGTGTAAAGGAGGTGACTGGATTCCGACAGCTCCTGTTGTCTTTCTTATAATTTTCACTGTCCTCCTTTTCTCCTCTAGCCATGATCTCTCTATTGTTGGTGTGTGTAAAGGAGGAGACTGGATTCCGACAGCTCCTGTTGTCTTTCTTATAATTTTCACTGTCCTCCTTTTCTCCTCTAGCCATGATCTCTCTATTGTTGGTGTGTGTAAAGGAGGTGACTGGATTCCGACAGCTCCTGTTGTCTTTCTTATAATTTTCACTGTCCTCCTTTTCTCCTCTAGCCATGATCTCTCTATTGTTGGTGTGTGTAAAGGAGGTGACTGGATTCCGACAGCTCCTGTTGTCTTTCTTATAATTTTCACTGTCCTCGTTGTCTCCTCTAGCTATGATCTCTCTATTGTTGGTGTGTGTAAAGTAGGTGACTGGATTCCGACAGCTCCTGTTGTCTTTCTTATAATTTTCACTGTCCTCCTTTTCCCCTCTAGCCATGATCTCTCTATTGTTGGTGTGTGTAAAGTAGGTGACTGGATTCCGACAGCTCCTGTTGTCTTTCTTATAATTTTCACTGTCCTCCTTTTCCCCTCTAGCCATGATCTCTCTATTGTTGGTGTGTGTAAAGGAGGTGACTGGATTCTGACAGCTCCTGTTGTCTTTCTTATAATTTTCACTGTCTTCGTTGTCTCCTCTAGCCATGATCTCTCTATTGTTGGTGTGTGTAAAGGAGGTGACTGGATTCCGACAGCTCCTGTTGTCTTTCTTATAATTTTCACTGTCCTCGTTGTCTCCTCTAGCTATGATCTCTCTATTGTTGGTGTGTGTAAAGTAGGTGACTGGATTCCGACAGCTCCTGTTGTCTTTCTTATAATTTTCACTGTCCTCCTTTTCTCCTCTAGCCATGATCTCTCTATTGTTGGTGTGTGTAAAGTAGGTGACTGGATTCCGACAGCTCCTGTTGTCTTTCTTATAATTTTCACTGTCCTCCTTTTCTCCTCTAGCCATGATCTCTCTATTGTTGGTGTGTGTAAAGGAGGTGACTGGATTCCGACAGCTCCTGTTGTCTTTCTTATAATTTTCACTGTCCTCCTTTTCTCCTCTAGCCATGATCTCTCTATTGTTGGTGTGTGTAAAGGAGGTGACTGGATTCCGACAGCTCCTGTTGTCTTTCTTATAATTTTCACTGTCCTCGTTGTCTCCTCTAGCTATGATCTCTCTATTGTTGGTGTGTGTAAAGTAGGTGACTGGATTCCGACAGCTCCTGTTGTCTTTCTTATAATTTTCACTGTCCTTCTTTTCTCCTCTAGCCATGATCTCTCTATTGTTGGTGTGTGTAAAGGAGGTGACTGGATTCCGACTGCTCCTGTTGTCTTTCTTATAATTTTCACTGTCCTCCTTTTCTCCTCTAGCCATGATCTCTCTATTGTTGGTGTGTGTAAAGGAGGTGACTGGATTCCGACAGCTCCTGTTGTCTTTCTTATAATTTTCACTGTCCTCCTTTTCCCCTCTAGCCATGATCTCTCTATTGTTGGTGTGTATAAAGGAGGTGACTGGATTCCGACAGCTCCTGTTGTCTTTCTTATAATTTTCACTGTCCTCCTTTTCTCCTCTAGCCATGATCTCTCTATTGTTGGTGTGTGTAAAGGAGGTGACTGGATTCCGACAGCTCCTGTTGTCTTTCTTATAATTTTCACTGTCCTCCTTTTCTCCTCTAGCCATGATCTCTCTATTGTTGGTGTGTGTAAAGGAGGTGACTGGATTCCGACAGCTCCTGTTGTCTTTCTTATAATTTTCACTGTCCTCGTTTTCGCCTCTAGCCATGATCTCTCTATTGTTGGTGTGTGTAAAGGAGGTGACTGGATTCCACAGCTTCTGTTGTCTTTCTTATAATTTTCATTGTCCTCGTTTTCTCCTCTAGCCATGATCTCTCTATTGTTGGTGTGTGTAAAGGAGGTGACTGGATTCCAACAGCTTCTGTTGTCTTTCTTATAATTTTCACTGTCCTCGTTTTCTCCTCTAGCCATGATCTCTCTATTGTTGGTGTGTGTAAAGGAGGAGACTGGATTCCGACAGCTCCTGTTGTCTTTCTTATAATTTTCACTGTCCTCCTTTTCTCCTCTAGCCATGATCTCTCTATTGTTGGTGTGTGTAAAGGAGGTGACTGGATTCCGACAGCTCCTGTTGTCTTTCTTATAATTTTCACTGTCCTCCTTTTCTCCTCTAGCCATGATCTCTCTATTGTTGGTGTGTGTAAAGGAGGTGACTGGATTCCGACAGCTCCTGTTGTCTTTCTTATAATTTTCACTGTCCTCGTTGTCTCCTCTAGCTATGATCTCTCTATTGTTGGTGTGTGTAAAGTAGGTGACTGGATTCCGACAGCTCCTGTTGTCTTTCTTATAATTTTCACTGTCCTCCTTTTCCCCTCTAGCCATGATCTCTCTATTGTTGGTGTGTGTAAAGTAGGTGACTGGATTCCGACAGCTCCTGTTGTCTTTCTTATAATTTTCACTGTCCTCCTTTTCCCCTCTAGCCATGATCTCTCTGTTGTTGGTGTGTGTAAAGGAGGTGACTGGATTCTGACAGCTCCTGTTGTCTTTCTTATAATTTTCACTGTCTTCGTTGTCTCCTCTAGCCATGATCTCTCTATTGTTGGTGTGTGTAAAGGAGGTGACTGGATTCCGACAGCTCCTGTTGTCTTTCTTATAATTTTCACTGTCCTCGTTGTCTCCTCTAGCTATGATCTCTCTATTGTTGGTGTGTGTAAAGTAGGTGACTGGATTCCGACAGCTCCTGTTGTCTTTCTTATAATTTTCACTGTCCTCCTTTTCTCCTCTAGCCATGATCTCTCTATTGTTGGTGTGTGTAAAGTAGGTGACTGGATTCCGACAGCTCCTGTTGTCTTTCTTATAATTTTCACTGTCCTCCTTTTCTCCTCTAGCCATGATCTCTCTATTGTTGGTGTGTGTAAAGGAGGTGACTGGATTCCGACAGCTCCTGTTGTCTTTCTTATAATTTTCACTGTCCTCCTTTTCTCCTCTAGCCATGATCTCTCTATTGTTGGTGTGTGTAAAGGAGGTGACTGGATTCCGACAGCTCCTGTTGTCTTTCTTATAATTTTCACTGTCCTCGTTGTCTCCTCTAGCTATGATCTCTCTATTGTTGGTGTGTGTAAAGTAGGTGACTGGATTCCGACAGCTCCTGTTGTCTTTCTTATAATTTTCACTGTCCTTCTTTTCTCCTCTAGCCATGATCTCTCTATTGTTGGTGTGTGTAAAGGAGGTGACTGGATTCCGACTGCTCCTGTTGTCTTTCTTATAATTTTCACTGTCCTCCTTTTCTCCTCTAGCCATGATCTCTCTATTGTTGGTGTGTGTAAAGGAGGTGACTGGATTCCGACAGCTCCTGTTGTCTTTCTTATAATTTTCACTGTCCTCCTTTTCCCCTCTAGCCATGATCTCTCTATTGTTGGTGTGTATAAAGGAGGTGACTGGATTCCGACAGCTCCTGTTGTCTTTCTTATAATTTTCACTGTCCTCCTTTTCTCCTCTAGCCATGATCTCTCTATTGTTGGTGTGTGTAAAGGAGGTGACTGGATTCCGACAGCTCCTGTTGTCTTTCTTATAATTTTCACTGTCCTCCTTTTCTCCTCTAGCCATGATCTCTCTATTGTTGGTGTGTGTAAAGGAGGTGACTGGATTCCGACAGCTCCTGTTGTCTTTCTTATAATTTTCACTGTCCTCGTTTTCGCCTCTAGCCATGATCTCTCTATTGTTGGTGTGTGTAAAGGAGGTGACTGGATTCCACAGCTTCTGTTGTCTTTCTTATAATTTTCATTGTCCTCGTTTTCTCCTCTAGCCATGATCTCTCTATTGTTGGTGTGTGTAAAGGAGGTGACTGGATTCCAACAGCTTCTGTTGTCTTTCTTATAATTTTCACTGTCCTCGTTTTCTCCTCTAGCCATGATCTCTCTATTGTTGGTGTGTGTAAAGGAGGTGACTGGATTCCAACAGCTCCTGTTGTCTTTCTTATAATTTTCACTGTCCTCGTTTTCTCCTCTAGCCATGATCTCTCTATTGTTGGTGTGTGTAAAGGAGGTGACTGGATTCCAACAGCTCCTGTTGTCTTTCTTATAATTTTCACTGTCTTCGTTGTCTCCTCTAGCCATGATCTCTCTATTGTTGGTGTGTGTAAAGGAGGTGACTGGATTCCACAGCTTCTGTTGTCTTTCTTATAATTTTCACTGTCCTCGTTGTCTCCTGTAGCCATGATCTCTCTATTGTTGGTGTGTGTAAAGGAGGTGACTGGATTCCAACAGCTCCTGTTGTCTTTCTTATAATTTTCACTGTCTTCGTTGTCTCCTCTAGCCATGATCTCTCTATTGTTGGTGTGTGTAAAGGAGGTGACTGGATTCCACAGCTTCTGTTGTCTTTCTTATAATTTTCACTGTCCTCGTTGTCTCCTGTAGCCAAGATTTCTCTATTGTTGGTGTGTGTAAAGGAGGTGACTGGATTCCGACAGCTCCTTTTGTCTTTCTTATAATTTTCACTGTCCTCCTTTTCTCCTCTAGCCATGATCTCTCTATTGTTGGTGTGTGTAAAGTAGGTGACTGGATTCCGACAGCTCCTGTTGTCTTTCTTATAATTTTCACTGTCCTCCTTTTCTCCTCTAGCCATGATCTCTCTATTGTTGGTGTGTGTAAAGGAGGTGACTGGATTCCGACAGCTCCTGTTGTCTTTCTTATAATTTTCACTGTCCTCCTTTTCTCCTCTAGCCATGATCTCTCTATTGTTGGTGTGTGTAAAGGAGGTGACTGGATTCCGACAGCTCCTGTTATCTTTCTTATAATTTTCACTGTCCTCGTTGTCTCCTCTAGCCATGATCTCTCTATTGTTGGTGTGTGTAAAGGAGGTGACTGGATTCCGACAGCTCCTGTTGTCTTTCTTATAATTTTCACTGTCCTCCTCTTCTCCTCTAGCCATGATCTCTCTATTGTTGGTGTGTGTAAAGTAGGTGACTGGATTCCGACAGCTTCTGTCGTCTTTCTTATAATTTTCACTGTCCTCCTTTTCTCCTCTAGCCATGATCTCTCTATTGTTGGTGTGTGTAAAGTAGGTGACTGGATTCCGACAGCTCCTGTTGTCTTTCTTATAATTTTCACTGTCCTCCTTTTCCCCTCTAGCCATGATCTCTCTATTGTTGGTGTGTGTAAAGGAGGTGACTGGATTCCACAGCTCCTGTTGTCTTTCTTATAATTTTCACTGTCCTCCTTTTCTCCTCTAGCCATGATCTCTCTATTGTTGGTGTGTGTAAAGCAGGTGACTGGATTCCGACAGCTCCTGTTGTCTTTCTTATAATTTTCACTGTCCTCCTCTTCTCCTCTAGCCATGATCTCTCAATTGTTGGTGTGTGTAAAGGAGGTGACTGGATTCCGACAGCTCCTGTTGTCTTTCTTATAATTTTCACTGTCCTCCTTTTCTCCTCTAGCCATGATCTCTCTATTGTTGGTGTGTGTAAAGGAGGTGACTGGATTCCGACAGCTCCTGTTGTCTTTCTTATAATTTTCACTGTCCTCCTTTTCTCCTCTAGCCATGATCTCTCTATTGTTGGTGTGTGTAAAGGAGGTGACTGGATTCCGACAGCTCCTGTTGTCTTTCTTATAATTTTCACTGTCCTCCATTTCTCCTCTAGCCATGATCTCTCTATTGTTGGTGTGTGTAAAGAAGGTGACTGGATTCCGACAGCTCCTGTTGTCTTTCTTATAATTTTCACTGTCCTCGTTGTCTCCTCTAGCTATGATCTCTCTATTGTTGGTGTGTGTAAAGTAGGTGACTGGATTCCGACAGCTCCTGTTGTCTTTCTTATAATTTTCACTGTCCTCCTTTTCCCCTCTAGCCATGATCTCTCTATTGTTGGTGTGTGTAAAGTAGGTGACTGGATTCCGACAGCTCCTGTTGTCTTTCTTATAATTTTCACTGTCCTCCTTTTCCCCTCTAGCCATGATCTCTCTATTGTTGGTGTGTGTAAAGGAGGTGACTGGATTCCGACAGCTCCTGTTGTCTTTCTTATAATTTTCACTGTCCTCCTTTTCTCCTCTAGCCATGATCTCTCTATTGTTGGTGTGTGTAAAGGAGGTGACTGGATCCCGACAGCTCCTGTTGTCTTTCTTATAATTTTCACTGTCCTCCGATTCTCCTCTAGCCATGATCTCTCTATTGTTGGTGTGTGTAAAGTAGGTGACTGGATTCCGACAGCTCCTGTTGTCTTTCTTATAATTTTCACTGTCCTCCTTTTCTCCTCTAGCCATGATCTCTCTATTGTTGGTGTGTGTAAAGGAGGTGACTGGATTCCGACAGCTCCTGTTGTCTTTCTTATAATTTTCACTGTCCTCGTTGTCTCCTCTAGCCATGATCTCTCTATTGTTGGTGTGTGTAAAGGAGGTGACTGGATTCCGACAGCTCCTGTTGTCTTTCTTATAATTTTCACTGTCCTCGTTTTCTCCTCTAGCCATGATCTCTCTATTGTTGGTGTGTGTAAAGGAGGTGACTGGATTCTGACAGCTCCTGTTGTCTTTCTTATAATTTTCACTGTCCTCCTTTTCTCCTCTAGCCATGATCTCTCTATTGTTGGTGTGTGTAAAGTAGGTGACTGGATTCCGACAGCTCCTGTTGTCTTTCTTATAATTTTCACTGTCCTCGTTGTCTCCTCTAGCCATGATCTCTCTATTGTTGGTGTGTGTAAAGGAAGTGACTGGATTCCGACAGCTCCTGTTGTCTTTCTTATAATTTTCACTGTCCTCGTTGTCTCCTCTAGCCATGATCTCTCTATTGTTGGTGTGTGTAAAGGAGGTGACTGGATTCCGACAGCTCCTGTTGTCTTTCTTATAATTTTCACTGTCCTCGTTGTCTCCTCTAGCCATGATCTCTCTATTGTTGGTGTGTGTAAAGTAGGTGACTGGATTCCGACGGCTCCTGTTGTCTTTCTTATAATTTTCACTGTCCTCCTTTTCTCCTCTAGCCATGATCTCTCTATTGTTGGTGTGTGTAAAGTAGGTGACTGGATTCCGACAGCTCCTGTTGTCTTTCTTATAATTTTCACTGTCCTCCTTTTCTCCTCTAGCCATGATCTCTCTATTGTTGGTGTGTGTAAAGGAGGTGACTGGATTGCAACAGCTCCTGTTGTCTTTCTTATAATTTTCACTGTCCTCGTTTTCTCCTCTAGCCATGATCTCTCTATTGTTGGTGTGTGTAAAGGAGGTGACTGGATTCCAACAGCTCCTGTTGTCTTTCTTATAATTTTCACTGTCCTCGTTTTCTCCTCTAGCCATGATCTCTCTATTGTTGGTGTGTGTAAAGAGGTGACTGGATTCCAACAGCTCCTGTTGTCTTTCTTATAATTTTCACTGTCCTCGTTTTCTCCTCTAGCCATGATCTCTCTATTGTTGGTGTGTGTAAAGGAGGTGACTGGATTCCAACAGCTCCTGTTGTCTTTCTTATAATTTTCACTGTCTTCGTTGTCTCCTCTAGCCATGATCTCTCTATTGTTGGTGTGTGTAAAGAAGGTGACTGGATTCCGACAGCTCTTGTTGTCTTTCTTATAATTTTCACTGTCCTCCTTTTCTCCTCTAGCCATGATCTCTCTATTGTTGGTTTGTGTAAAGGAGGTGACTGGATTCCACAGCTCCTGTTGTCTTTCTTATAATTTTCACTGTCCTCGTTGTCTCCTCTAGCCATGATCTCTCTATTGTTGGTGTGTGTAAAGGAGGTGACTGGATTCCGACAGCTCCTGTTGTCTTTCTTATAATTTTCACTGTCCTCCTTTTCTCCTCTAGCCATGATCTCTCTATTGTTGGTGTGTGTAAAGGAGGTGACTGGATTCCGACAGCTCCTGTTGTCTTTCTTATAATTTTCACTGTCCTCCTTTTCTCCTCTAGCCATGATCTCTCTATTGTTGGTGTGTGTAAAGGAGGTGACTGGATTCCGACAGCTCCTGTTGTCTTTCTTATAATTTTCACTGTGCTCCTTTTCTCCTCTCGCCATGATCTCTCTATTGTTGGTGTGTGTAAAGGAGGTGACTGGATTCCGACAGCTCCTGTTGTCTTTCTTATAATTTTCACTGTCCTCCTTTTCTCCTCTAGCCATGTTCTCTCTATTGTTGGTGTGTGCAAAGGAGGTGACTGGATTCCGACAGCTCCTGTTGTCTTTCTTATAATTTTCACTGTCCTCGTTTTCTGCTCTAGCCATGATCTCTCTATTGTTGGTGTGTGTAAATGAGGTGACTGGATTCCGACAGCTCCTGTTGTCTTTCTTATAATTTTCACTGTCCTCGTTTTCTCCTCTAGCCATGATCTCTCTATTGTTGGTGTGTGTAAAGGAGGTGACTGGATTCCAACAGCTCCTGTTGTCTTTCTTATAATTTTCACTGTCCTCGTTGTCTCCTCTAGCCATGATCTCTCTATTGTTGGTGTGTGTAAAGGAGGTGACTGGATTCCGACAGCTCTTGTTGTCTTTCTTATAATTTTCACTGTCCTCGTTTTCGCCTCTAGCCATGATCTCTCTATTGTTGGTGTGTGTAAAGGAGGTGACTGGATTCCGACAGCTCTTGTTGTCTTTCTTATAATTTTCACTGTCCTCGTTTTCGCCTCTAGCCATGATCTCTCTATTGTTGGTGTGTGTAAAGGAGGTGACTGGATTCCAACAGCTCCTGTTGTCTTTCTTATAATTTTCACTGTCCTCCTTTTCTCCTCTAGCCATGATCTCTCTATTGTTGGTGTGTGTAAAGGAGGTGACTGGATTCCGACAGCTCCTGTTGTCTTTCTTATAATTTTCACTGTCCTCCTTTTCTCCTCTAGCCATGATCTCTCTATTGTTGGTGTGTGTAAAGGAGGTGACTGGATTCCGACAGCTCCTGTTGTCTTTCTTATAATTTTCACTGTCCTCGTTTTCTCCTCTCGCCATGATCTCTCTATTGTTGGTGTGTGTAAAGGAGGTGACTGGATTCCGACAGCTCCTGTTGTCTTTCTTATAATTTTCACTGTCCTCGTTGTCTCCTCTAGCCATGATCTCTCTATTGTTGGTGTGTGTAAAGGAGGTGACTGGATTCCGACAGCTCCTGTTGTCTTTCTTATAATTTTCACTGTCCTCCTCCTCTCCTCTAGCCATGATCTCTCTATTGTTGGTGTGTGTAAAGGAGGTGACTGGATTCCGACAGCTCCTGTTGTCTTTCTTATAATTTTCACTGTCCTCGTTTTCTCCTCTAGCCATGATCTCTCTATTGTTGGTGTGTGTAAAGTAGGTGACTGGATTCCGACAGCTCCTGTTGTCTTTCTTATAATTTTCACTGTCCTCCTTTTCTCCTCTAGCCATGATCTCTCTATTGTTGGTGTGTGCAAAGGAGTTGACTGGATTCCGACAGCTCCTGTTGTCTTTCTTATAATTTTCACTGTCCTCGTTTTCTCCTCTAGCCATGATCTCTCTATTGTTGGTGTGTGTAAAGGAGGTGACTGGATTCCGACAGCTCCTGTTGTCTTTCTTATAATTTTCACTGTCCTTGTTGTCTCCTCTAGCCATGATCTCTCTATTGTTGGTGTGTGTAAAGGAGGTGACTGGATTCCGACAGCTCCTGTTGTCTTTCTTATAATTTTCACTGTCCTCGTTTTCTCCTCTAGCCATGATCTCTCTATTGTTGGTGTGTGTAAAGGAGGTGACTGGATTCCGACAGCTCCTGTTGTCTTTCTTATAATTTTCACTGTCCTCGTTGTCTCCTCTAGCCATGATCTCTCTATTGTTGGTGTGTGTAAAGGAGGTGACTGGATTCGGACAGCTCCTGTTGTCTTTCTTATAATTTTCACTGTCCTCGTTTTCGCCTCTAGCCATGATCTCTCTATTGTTGGTGTGTGTAAAGGAGGTGACTGGATTCCACAGCTTCTGTTGTCTTTCTTATAATTTTCACTGTCCTCATTTTCTCCTCTAGCCATGATCTCTCTATTGTTGGTGTGTGTAAAGGAGGTGACTGGATTCCAACAGCTCCTGTTGTCTTTCTTATAATTTTCACTGTCCTCGTTTTCTCCTCTAGCCATGATCTCTCTATTGTTGGTGTGTGTAAAGGAGGTGACTGGATTCCAACAGCTCCTGTTGTCTTTCTTATAATTTTCACTGTCCTCGTTTTCTCCTCTAGCCATGATCTCTCTATTGTTGGTGTGTGTAAAGAGGTGACTGGATTCCAACAGCTCCTGTTGTCTTCCTTATAATTTTCACTGTCCTCGTTTTCTCCTCTAGCCATGATCTCTCTATTGTTGGTGTGTGTAAAGGAGGTGACTGGATTCCAACAGCTCCTGTTGTCTTTCTTATAATTTTCACTGTCTTCGTTGTCTCCTCTAGCCATGATCTCTCTATTGTTGGTGTGTGTAAAGGAGGTGACTGGATTCCAACAGCTCCTGTTGTCTTTCTTATAATTTTCACTGTCCTCGTTTTCTCCTCTAGCCATGATCTCTCTATTGTTGGTGTGTGTAAAGGAGGTGACTGGATTCCAACAGCTCCTGTTGTCTTTCTTATAATTTTCACTGTCTTCGTTGTCTCCTCTAGCCATGATCTCTCTATTGTTGGTGTGTGTAAAGGAGGTGACTGGATTCCGACAGCTCCTGTTGTCTTTCTTATAATTTTCACTGTCCTCCTTTTCTCCTCTAGCCATGATCTCTCTATTGTTGGTGTGTGCAAAGGAGTTGACTGGATTCCGACAGCTCCTGTTGTCTTTCTTATAATTTTCACTGTCCTCGTTTTCTCCTCTAGCCATGATCTCTCTATTGTTGGTGTGTGTAAAGGAGGTGACTGGATTCCGACAGCTCCTGTTGTCTTTCTTATAATTTTCACTGTCCTTGTTGTCTCCTCTAGCCATGATCTCTCTATTGTTGGTGTGTGTAAAGGAGGTGACTGGATTCCGACAGCTCCTGTTGTCTTTCTTATAATTTTCACTGTCCTCGTTGTCTCCTCTAGCCATGATCTCTCTATTGTTGGTGTGTGTAAAGGAGGTGACTGGATTCGGACAGCTCCTGTTGTCTTTCTTATAATTTTCACTGTCCTCGTTTTCGCCTCTAGCCATGATCTCTCTATTGTTGGTGTGTGTAAAGGAGGTGACTGGATTCCACAGCCTCTGTTGTCTTTCTTATTATTTTCACTGTCCTCGTTTTCTCCTCTAGCCATGATCTCTCTATTGTTGGTGTGTGTAAAGGAGGTGACTGGATTGCAACAGCTCCTGTTGTCTTTCTTATAATTTTCACTGTCCTCGTTTTCTCCTCTAGCCATGATCTCTCTATTGTTGGTGTGTGTAAAGGAGGTGACTGGATTCCAACAGCTCCTGTTGTCTTTCTTATAATTTTCACTGTCCTCGTTTTCTCCTCTAGCCATGATCTCTCTATTGTTGGTGTGTGTAAAGAGGTGACTGGATTCCAACAGCTCCTGTTGTCTTTCTTATAATTTTCACTGTCCTCGTTTTCTCCTCTAGCCATGATCTCTCTATTGTTGGTGTGTGTAAAGGAGGTGACTGGATTCCAACAGCTCCTGTTGTCTTTCTTATAATTTTCACTGTCTTCGTTGTCTCCTCTAGCCATGATCTCTCTATTGTTGGTGTGTGTAAAGAAGGTGACTGGATTCCGACAGCTCCTGTTGTCTTTCTTATAATTTTCACTGTCCTCCTTTTCTCCTCTAGCCATGATCTCTCTATTGTTGGTTTGTGTAAAGGAGGTGACTGGATTCCACAGCTCCTGTTGTCTTTCTTATAATTTTCACTGTCCTCGTTGTCTCCTCTAGCCATGATCTCTCTATTGTTGGTGTGTGTAAAGGAGGTGACTGGATTCCGACAGCTCCTGTTGTCTTTCTTATAATTTTCACTGTCCTCCTTTTCTCCTCTAGCCATGATCTCTCTATTGTTGGTGTGTGTAAAGGAGGTGACTGGATTCCGACAGCTCCTGTTGTCTTTCTTATAATTTTCACTGTCCTCCTTTTCTCCTCTAGCCATGATCTCTCTATTGTTGGTGTGTGTAAAGGACGTGACTGGATTCCGACAGCTCCTGTTGTCTTTCTTATAATTTTCACTGTCCTCGTTTTCTCCTCTCGCCATGATCTCTCTATTGTTGGTGTGTGTAAAGGAGGTGACTGGATTCCGACAGCTCCTGTTGTCTTTCTTATAATTTTCACTGTCCTCGTTGTCTCCTCTAGCCATGATCTCTCTATTGTTGGTGTGTGTAAAGGAGGTGACTGGATTCCGACAGCTCCTGTTGTCTTTCTTATAATTTTCACTGTCCTCCTTTTCTCCTCTAGCCATGATCTCTCTATTGTTGGTGTGTGTAAAGGAGGTGACTGGATTCCACAGCTCCTGTTGTCTTTCTTATAATTTTCACTGTCCTCGTTGTCTCCTCTAGCCATGATCTCTCTATTGTTGGTGTGTGTAAAGGAGGTGACTGGATTCCGACAGCTCCTGTTGTCTTTCTTATAATTTTCACTGTCCTCCTTTTCTCCTCTAGCCATGATCTCTCTATTGTTGGTGTGTGTAAAGGAGGTGACTGGATTCCGACAGCTCCTGTTGTCTTATAATTTTCACTGTCCTCCTTTTCTCCTCTAGCCATGATCTCTCAATTGTTGGTGTGTGTAAAGGAGGTGACTGTATTCCGACAGCTCCTGTTGTCTTTCTTATAATTTTCACTGTCCTCCTTTTCTCCTCTAGGCATGATCTCTCTATTGTTGGTGTTTGTAAAGGAGGTGACTGGATTCCGACAGCTCCTGTTGTCTTTCTTATAATTTTCACTGTCCTCCTTTTCTCCTCTAGCCATGATCTCTCTATTGTTGGTGTGTGTAAAGGAGATGACTGGATTCCGACAGCTCCTGTTGTCTTTCTTATAATTTTCACTGTCCTCCTTTTCTCCTCTAGCCATGATCTCTCTATTGTTGGTGTGTGTAAAGGAGGTGACTGGATTCCGACAGCTCCTGTTGTCTTTCTTATAATTTTCACAGTCCTCCATTTCTCCTCTATCCATGATCTCTCTATTGTTGGTGTGCGTAAAGGAGGTGACTGGATTCCGACAGCTCCTGTTGTCTTTCTTATAATTTTCACTGTCCTCCTTTGCTCCTTTAGCCATGTTCTCTCTATTGTTGGTGTGTGTAAAGGAGGTGACTGGATTCCGACAGCTCCTGTTGTCTTTCTTATAATTTTCACTGTCCTCGTTTTCTCCTCTAGCCATGATCTCTCTATTGTTGGTGTGTGTAAAGGAGGTGATTGGATTCCAACAGCTCCTGTTGTCTTTCTTATAATTTTCACTGTCCTCCTTTTCTCCTTTAGCCATGATCTCTCTATTGTTGGTGTGTGTAAAGGAGGTGATTGGATTCCAACAGCTCCTGTTGTCTTTCTTATAATTTTCACTGTCCTCGTTGTCTCCTCTAGCCATGATCTCTCTATTGTTGGTGTGTGTAAAGTAGGTGACTGGATTCCGACAGCTCCTGTTGTCTTTCTTATAATTTTCACTGTCCTCGTTTTCTCCTCTAGCCATGATCTCTCTATTGTTGGTGTGTGTAAAGGAGGTGACTGGATTCCGACAGCTCCTGTTGTCTTTCTTATAATTTTCACTGTCCTCGTTTTCTCCTCTAGCCATGATCTCTCTATTGTTGGTGTGTGTAAAGGAGGTGACTGGATTCCGACAGCTCCTGTTGTCTTTCTTATAATTTTCACTGTCCTCCTTTTCTCCTCTAGCCATGATCTCTCTATTGTTGGTGTGTGTAAAGGAGGTGACTGGATTCCGACAGCTCCTGTTGTCTTTCTTATAATTTTCACTGTCCTTGTTGTCTCCTCTAGCCATGATCTCTCTATTGTTGGTGTGTGCAAAGGAGGTGACTGGATTCCGACAGCTCCTGTTGTCTTTCTTATAATTTTCACTGTCCTCGTTTTCTCCTCTAGCCATGATCTCTCTATTGTTGGTGTGTGTAAAGTAGGTGACTGGATTCCGACAGCTCCTGTTGTCTTTCTTATAATTTTCACTGTCCTCGTTTTCTCCTCTAGCCATGATCTCTCTATTGTTGGTGTGTGCAAAGGAGGTGACTGGATTCCGACAGCTCCTGTTGTCTTTCTTATAATTTTCACTGTCCTCGTTTTCTCCTCTAGCCATGATCTCTCTATTGTTGGTGTGTGTAAAGGAGGTGACTGGATTCCGACAGCTCCTGTTGTCTTTCTTATAATTTTCACTGTCCTCGTTTTCTCCTCTAGCCATGATCTCTCTATTGTTGGTGTGTGTAAAGGAGGTGACTGGATTCCGACAGCTCCTGTTGTCTTTCTTATAATTTTCACTGTCCTCATTTTCTCCTCTAGCCATGATCTCTCTATTGTTGGTGTGTGTAAAGGAGGTGACTGGATTCCGACAGCTCCTGTTGTCTTTCTTATAATTTTCACTGTCCTTGTTGTCTCCTCTAGCCATGATCTCTCTATTGTTGGTGTGTGTAAAGGAGGTGACTGGATTCCGACAGCTCCTGTTGTCTTTCTTATAATTTTCACTGTCCTCCTTTTCTCCTCTAGCCATGTTCTCTCTATTGTTGGTGTGTGTAAAGGAGGTGAATGGATTCCGACAGCTCCAGTTGTCTTTCTTATAATTTTCACTGTCCTCCTTTTCTCCTCTAGCCATGTTCTCTCTATTGTTGGTGTGTGCAAAGGAGGTGACTGGATTCCGACAGCTCCAGTTGTCTTTCTTATAATTTTCACTGTCCTCGTTTTCTCCTCTAGCCATGATCTCTCTATTGTTGGTGTGTGTAAAGGAGGTGAATGGATTCCGACAGCTCCTGTTGTCTTTCTTATAATTTTCACTGTCCTCGTTTTCGCCTCTAGCCATGATCTCTCTATTGTTGGTGTGTGTAAAGGAGGTGACTGGATTCCACAGCTTCTGTTGTCTTTCTTATAATTTTCACTGTCCTCGTTTTCTCCTCTAGCCATGATCTCTCTATTGTTGGTGTGTGTAAAGGAGGTGACTGGATTCCAACAGCTCCTGTTGTCTTTCTTATAATTTTCACTGTCCTCGTTTTGTCCTCTAGCCATGATCTCTCTATTGTTGGTGTGTGTAAAGGAAGTGATTGGATTCCGACAGCTCCTGTTGTCTTTCTTATAATTTTCACTGTCCTCGTTTTCTCCTCTAGCCATGATCTCTCTATTGTTGGTGTGTGTAAAGGAGGTGACTGGATTCCGACAGCTCCTGTTGTCTTTCTTATAATTTTCACTGTCCTCCTTTTCTCCTCTAGCCATGATCTCTCTATTGTTGGTGTGTGTAAAGGAGGTGACTGGATTCCGACAGCTCCTGTTGTCTTTCTTATAATTTTCACTGTCCTCCATTTCTCCTCTAGCCATGATCTCTCTATTGTTGGTGTGTGTAAAGGAGGTGACTGGTTTCCGACAGCTCCTGTTGTCTTTCTTATAATTTTCACTGTCCTCCTTCTCCCCTCTAGCCATGATCTCTCTATTGTTGGTGTGTGTAAAGGAAGTGATTGGATTCCGACAGCTCCTGTTGTCTTTCTTATAATTTTCACTGTCCTTGTTGTCTCCTCTAGCCATGATCTCTCTATTGTTGGTGTGTGTAAAGGAGGTGACTGGATTCCAACAGCTCCTGTTGTCTTTCTTATAATTTTCACTGTCCTCGTTGTCTCCTCTAGCCATGATCTCTCTGTTGTTGGTGTGTGTAAAGGAGGTGACTGGATTCCGACAGCTCCTGTTGTCTTTCTTATAATTTTCACTGTCCTCGTTGTCTCCTCTAGCCATGATCTCTCTATTGTTGGTGTGTGTAAAGGAGGTGACTGGATTCCGACAGCTCCTGTTGTCTTTCTTATAATTTTCATTGTCCTCGTTGTCTCCTCTAGCCATGGTCTCTCTATTGTTGGTGTGTGTAAAGGAGGTGACTGGATTCCGACAGCTCCTGTTTTCTTTCTTATAATTTTCACTGTCCTCATCCTCTCCTCTAGCCATGATCTCTTTATTGTTGGTGTGTGTAAAGGAGGTGACTGGATCCCGACACCTCCTGTTGTCTTTCTTATAATTTTCACTGTCCTCTTTTTCTCCTCTAGCTATGATCTCTCTATTGTTGGTGTGTGTAAAGGAGGTGACTGGATTCCGACAGCTCCTGTTGTCTTTCTTATAATTTTCACTGTCCTCGTTTTCTCCTCTAGCCATGATCTCTCTATTGTTGGTGTGTGTAAAGGAGGTGACTGGATTCCGACAGCTCCTGTTGTCTTTCTTATAATTTTCACTGTCCTCGTTTTCTCCTCTATCCATGATCTCTCTACTGTTGGTGTGTGTAAAAGAGGTGACTGGATTCCACAGCTCCTGTTGTCTTTCTTATAATTTTCACTGTCCTCTTTTTCTGCTCTAGCCATGATCTCTCTATTCTTGGTGTGCGTAAAGGAGGTGACTGGATTCCACAGCTCCTGTTGTCTTTCTTATAATTTTCACTGTCCTCCTTTTCTCCTCTAGCCATGATCTCTCTATTGTTGGTGTGTGTAATGGAGGTGACTGGATTCCGACAGCTCCTTTTGTCTTTCTTATAATTTTCACTGTCCTCGTTGTCTCCTTTAGCCATGGTCTCTCTATTGTTGGTGTGTGTAAAGGAGGTGACTGGATTCCGACAGCTCCTGTTGTCTTTCTTATAATTTTCACTGTCCTCCTCCTCTCCTCTAGCCATGATCTCTCTATTGTTGGTGTGTGTAAAGGAGGTGACTGGATTCCGACAGCTCCTGTTGTCTTTCTTATAATTTTCACTGTCCTCCTCCTCTCCTCTAGCCATGATCTCTCTATTGTTGGTGTGTGTAAAGGAGGTGACTGGATTCCGACAGCTCCTGTTGTGTTTCTTATAATTTTCACTGTCCTCCTCCTCTCCTCTAGCCATGATCTCTCTATTGTTGGTGTGTGTAAAGGAGGTGACTGGATTCCGACAGCTCCTGTTGTCTTTCTTATAATTTTCACTGTCCTCCTTTACTCCTCTAGCCATGATCTCTCTATTGTTGGTGTGTGTAAAGGAGGTGACTGAATTCCGACAGCTCCTGTTGTCTTTCTTATAATTTTCACTGTCCTCCTCCTCTCCTCTAGCCATGATCTCTCTATTGTTGGTGTGTGTAAAGGAGGTGACTGGATTCCGACAGCTCCTGTTGTCTTTCTTATAATTTTCACTGTCCTCCTCCTCTCCTCTAGCCATGATCTCTCTATTGTTGGTGTGTGTAAAGGAGGTGACTGGATTCCGACAGCTCCTGTTGTCTTTCTTATAATTTTCACTGTCCTCCTCCTCTCCTCTAGCCATGATCTCTCTATTGTTGGTGTGTGTAAAGGAGGTGACTGGATTCCGACAGCTCCTGTTGTCTTTCTTATAATTTTCACTGTCCTCCTTTACTCCTCTAGCCATGATCTCTCTATTGTTGGTGTGTGTAAAGGAGGTGACTGAATTCCGACAGCTCCTGTTGTCTTTCTTATAATTTTCACTGTCCTCCTCCTCTCCTCTAGCCATGATCTCTCTATTGTTGGTGTGTGTAAAGGAGGTGACTGGATTCCGACAGCTCCTGTTGTGTTTCTTATAATTTTCACTGTCCTCCTCCTCTCCTCTAGCCATGATCTCTCTATTGTTGGTGTGTGTAAAGGAGGTGACTGGATTCCGACAGCTCCTGTTGTCTTTCTTATAATTTTCACTGTCCTCCTCCTCTCCTCTAGCCATGATCTCTCTATTGTTGGTGTGTGTAAAGGAGGTGACTGGATTCCGACAGCTCCTGTTGTGTTTCTTATAATTTTCACTGTCCTCCTCCTCTCCTCTAGCCATGATCTCTCTATTGTTGGTGTGTGTAAATGAGGTGACTGGATTCCGACAGCTCCTGTTGTCTTTCTTATAATTTTCACTGTCCTCCTTTACTCCTCTAGCCATGATCTCTCTATTGTTGGTGTGTGTAAAGGAGGTGACTGAATTCCGACAGCTCCTGTTGTCTTTCTTATAATTTTCACTGTCCTACTCCTCTCCTCTAGCCATGATCTCTCTATTGTTGGTGTGTGTAAAGGAGGTGACTGGATTCCGACAGCTCCTGTTGTGTTTCTTATAATTTTCACTGTCCTCCTCCTCTCCTCTAGCCATGATCTCTCTATTGTTGGTGTGTGTAAAGGAGGTGACTGGATTCCGACAGCTCCTGTTGTCTTTCTTATAATTTTCACTGTCCTCCTTTACTCCTCTAGCCATGATCTCTCTATTGTTGGTGTGTGTAAAGGAGGTGATTGGATTCCGACAGCTCCTGTTGTCTTTCTTATAATTTTCACTGTCCTTCTCCTCTCCTCTAGCCATGATCTCTCTATTGTTGGTGTGCGTAAAGGAGGTGACTGGATTCCGACAGCTCCTGTTGTCTTTCTTATAATTTTCACTGTCCTCCTCCTCTCCTCTAGCCATGATCTCTCTATTGTTGGTGTGCGTAAAGGAGGTGACTGGATTCCAACAGCTCCTGTTGTCTTTCTTATAATTTTCACTGTCCTCCTCCTCTCCTCTAGCCATGATCTCTCTATTGTTGGTGTGTGTAAAGGAGGTGACTGGATTCCGACAGCTCCTGTTGTCTTTCTTATAATTTTCACTGTCCTCGTTTTCTCCTCTAGCCATGATCTCTCTATTGTTGGTGTGCGTAAAGGAGGTGACTGGATTCCAACAGCTCCTGTTGTCTTTCTTATAATTTTCACTGTCCTCGTTTTCTCCTCTAGCCATGATCTCTTTATTGTTGGTGTGTGTAAAGGAGGTGACTGGATTCCGACAGCTCCTGTTGTCTTTCTTATAATTTTCACTGTCCTCGTTGTCTCCTCTAGCCATGATCTCTCTATTGTTGGTGTGTGTAAAGGAGGTGACTGGATCCCGACAGCTCCTGTTGTTTTTCTTATAATTTTCACTGTCCTCGTTTTCTCCTCTAGCCATGATCACTCTATTGTTGGTGTGTGTAAAGGAGGTGACTGGATTCCGACAGCTCCTGTTGTCTTTCTTATAATTTTCACAGTCCTCGTTGTCTCCTCTAGCCATGATCTCTCTATTGTTGGTGTGTGTAAAGGAGGTGACTGGATTCCGACAGCTCCTGTTGTCTTTCTTATAATTTTCACTGTCCTCGTTTTCTCCTCTAGCCATGGTCTCTCTATTGTTGGAGTGTGTAAAGGAGGTGACTGGATTCCGACAGCTCCTGTTGTCTTTCTTATAATTTTCACTGTCCTCCTTTTCTCCTCTAGCCATGATCTCTCTATTGTTGGTGTGCGTAAAGGAGGTGACTGGATCCCGACAGCTCCTGTTGTCTTTCTTATAATTTTCACTGTCCTCGTTGTCTCCTCTAGCCATGATCTCTCTATTGTTGGTGTGCGTAAAGACGGTGACTGGATCCCGACAGCTCCTGTTGTCTTTCTTATAATTTTCACTGTCCTCGTTGTCTCCTCTAGCCATGATCTCTCTATTGTTGGTGTGCGTAAAGGAGGTGACTGGATCCCGACAGCTCCTGTTGTCTTTCTTATAATTTTCACTGTCCTCGTTGTCTCCTCTAGCCATGATCTCTCTATTGTTGGTGTGCGTAAAGGAGGTGACTGGATTCCGACAGCTCCTGTTGTCTTTCTTATAATTTTCACTGTCCTCGTTTTCTCCTCTAGCCATGATCACTCTATTGTTGGTGTGTGTAAAGGAGGTGACTGGATTCCGACAGCTCCTGTTGTCTTTCTTATAATTTTCACTGTCCTCGTTTTCTCCTCTAGCCATGATCTCTCTATTGTTGGTGTGTGTAAAGGAGGTGACTGGATCCCGACAGCTCATGTTGTCTTTCTTATAATTTTCACTGTCCTCGTTTTCTCCTCTAGCCATGATCTCTCTATTGTTGGTGTGTGTAAAGGAGGTGACTGGATGCCGACAGCTCCTGTTGTCTTTCTTATAATTTTCACTGTCCTCGTTGTCTCCTCTAGCCATGATCTATCTATTCTTGGTGTGCGTAAAGGAGGTGACTGTATTCCGACAGCTCCTGTTGTCTTTCTTATAATTTTCACTGTCCTCGTTTTCTCCTCTAGCCATGATCTCTCTATTGTTGGTGTGCGTAAAGGAGGTGACTGGATCCCGACAGCTCCTGTTGTCTTTCTTATAATTTTCACTGTCCTCGTTGTCTCCTCTAGCCATGTTCTCTCTATTGTTGGTGTGCGTAAAGGAGGTGACTGGATCCCGACAGCTCCTGTTGTCTTTCTTATAATTTTCACTGTCCTCGTTGTCTCCTCTAGCCATGATCTCTCTATTGTTGGTGTGCGTAAAGGAGGTGACTGGATCCCGACAGCTCCTGTTGTCTTTCTTATAATTTTCACTGTCCTCGTTTTCTCCTCTAGCCATGATCACTCTATTGTTGGTGTGCGTAAAGGAGGTGACTGGATTCCAACAGCTCCTGTTGTCTTTCTTATAATTTTCACTGTCCTCGTTTTCTCCTCTAGCCATGATCTCTTTATTGTTGGTGTGTGTAAAGGAGGTGACTGGATTCCGACAGCTCCTGTTGTCTTTCTTATAATTTTCACTGTCCTCGTTGTCTCCTCTAGCCATGATCTCTCTATTGTTGGTGTGTGTAAAGGAGGTGACTGGATCCCGACAGCTCCTGTTGTCTTTCTTATAATTTTCACTGTCCTCGTTTTCTCCTCTAGCCATGATCACTCTATTGTTGGTGTGTGTAAAGGAGGTGACTGGATTCCGACAGCTCCTGTTGTCTTTCTTATAATTTTCACTGTCCTCGTTGTCTCCTCTAGCCATGATCTCTCTATTGTTGGTGTGTGTAAAGGAGGTGACTGGATTCCGACAGCTCCTGTTGTCTTTCTTATAATTTTCACTGTCCTCGTTTTCTCCTCTAGCCATGGTCTCTCTATTGTTGGTGTGTGTAAAGGAGGTGACTGGATTCCGACAGCTCCTGTTGTCTTTCTTATAATTTTCACTGTCCTCCTTTTCTCCTCTAGCCATGATCTCTCTATTGTTGGTGTGCGTAAAGGAGGTGACTGGATCCCGACAGCTCCTGTTGTCTTTCTTATAATTTTCACTGTCCTCGTTGTCTCCTCTAGCCATGATCTCTCTATTGTTGGTGTGCGTAAAGGAGGTGACTGGATCCCGACAGCTCCTGTTGTCTTTCTTATAATTTTCACTGTCCTCGTTGTCTCCTCTAGCCATGATCTCTCTATTGTTGGTGTGCGTAAAGGAGGTGACTGGTTCCCGACAGCTCCTGTTGTCTTTCTTATAATTTTCACTGTCCTCGTTGTCTCCTCTAGCCATGATCTCTCTATTGTTGGTGTGCGTAAAGGAGGTGACTGGATTCCGACAGCTCCTGTTGTCTTTCTTATAATTTTCACTGTCCTCGTTTTCTCCTCTAGCCATGATCTCTCTATTGTTGGTGTGTGTAAAGGAGGTGACTGAATTCCGACAGCTCCTGTTGTCTTTCTTATAATTTTCACTGTCCTCCTCCTCTCCTCTAGCCATGATCTCTCTATTGTTGGTGTGTGTAAAGGAAGTGACTGGATTCCGACAGCTCCTGTTGTCTTTCTTATAATTTTCACTGTCCTCCTCCTCTCCTCTAGCCATGATCTCTCTATTGTTGGTGTGTGTAAAGGAGGTGACTGGATTCCGACAGCTCCTGTTGTCTTTCTTATAATTTTCACTGTCCTCCTCCTCTCCTCTAGCCATGATCTCTCTATTGTTGGTGTGTGTAAAGGAGGTGACTGGATTCCGACAGCTCCTGTTGTCTTTCTTATAATTTTCACTGTCCTCCTTTACTCCTCTAGCCATGATCTCTCTATTGTTGGTGTGTGTAAAGGAGGTGACTGAATTCCGACAGCTCCTGTTGTCTTTCTTATAATTTTCACTGTCCTCCTCCTCTCCTCTAGCCATGATCTCTCTATTGTTGGTGTGTGTAAAGGAGGTGACTGGATTCCGACAGCTCCTGTTGTCTTTCTTATAATTTTCACTGTCCTCCTCCTCTCCTCTAGCCATGATCTCTCTATTGTTGGTGTGTGTAAAGGAGGTGACTGGATTCCGACAGCTCCTGTTGTCTTTCTTATAATTTTCACTGTCCTCCTCCTCTCCTCTAGCCATGATCTCTCTATTGTTGGTGTGTGTAAAGGAGGTGACTGGATTCCGACAGCTCCTGTTGTGTTTCTTATAATTTTCACTGTCCTCCTCCTCTCCTCTAGCCATGATCTCTCTATTGTTGGTGTGTGTAAAGGAGGTGACTGGATTCCGACAGCTCCTGTTGTCTTTCTTATAATTTTCACTGTCCTCCTTTACTCCTCTAGCCATGATCTCTCTATTGTTGGTGTGTGTAAAGGAGGTGACTGAATTCCGACAGCTCCTGTTGTCTTTCTTATAATTTTCACTGTCCTACTCCTCTCCTCTAGCCATGATCTCTCTATTGTTGGTGTGTGTAAAGGAGGTGACTGGATTCCGACAGCTCCTGTTGTGTTTCTTATAATTTTCACTGTCCTCCTCCTCTCCTCTAGCCATGATCTCTCTATTGTTGGTGTGTGTAAAGGAGGTGACTGGATTCCGACAGCTCCTGTTGTCTTTCTTATAATTTTCACTGTCCTCCTTTACTCCTCTAGCCATGATCTCTCTATTGTTGGTGTGTGTAAAGGAGGTGATTGGATTCCGACAGCTCCTGTTGTCTTTCTTATAATTTTCACTGTCCTTCTCCTCTCCTCTAGCCATGATCTCTCTATTGTTGGTGTGCGTAAAGGAGGTGACTGGATTCCGACAGCTCCTGTTGTCTTTCTTATAATTTTCACTGTCCTCCTCCTCTCCTCTAGCCATGATCTCTCTATTGTTGGTGTGCGTAAAGGAGGTGACTGGATTCCAACAGCTCCTGTTGTCTTTCTTATAATTTTCACTGTCCTCCTCCTCTCCTCTAGCCATGATCTCTCTATTGTTGGTGTGTGTAAAGGAGGTGACTGGATTCCGACAGCTCCTGTTGTCTTTCTTATAATTTTCACTGTCCTCGTTTTCTCCTCTAGCCATGATCTCTCTATTGTTGGTGTGCGTAAAGGAGGTGACTGGATTCCAACAGCTCATGTTGTCTTTCTTATAATTTTCACTGTCCTCGTTTTCTCCTCTAGCCATGATCTCTTTATTGTTGGTGTGTGTAAAGGAGGTGACTGGATTCCGACAGCTCCTGTTGTCTTTCTTATAATTTTCACTGTCCTCGTTGTCTCCTCTAGCCATGATCTCTCTATTGTTGGTGTGTGTAAAGGAGGTGACTGGATCCCGACAGCTCCTGTTGTTTTTCTTATAATTTTCACTGTCCTCGTTTTCTCCTCTAGCCATGATCACTCTATTGTTGGTGTGTGTAAAGGAGGTGACTGGATTCCGACAGCTCCTGTTGTCTTTCTTATAATTTTCACAGTCCTCGTTGTCTCCTCTAGCCATGATCTCTCTATTGTTGGTGTGTGTAAAGGAGGTGACTGGATTCCGACAGCTCCTGTTGTCTTTCTTATAATTTTCACTGTCCTCGTTTTCTCCTCTAGCCATGGTCTCTCTATTGTTGGTGTGTGTAAAGGAGGTGACTGGATTCCGACAGCTCCTGTTGTCTTTCTTATAATTTTCACTGTCCTCCTTTTCTCCTCTAGCCATGATCTCTCTATTGTTGGTGTGCGTAAAGGAGGTGACTGGATCCCGACAGCTCCTGTTGTCTTTCTTATAATTTTCACTGTTCTCGTTGTCTCCTCTAGCCATGATCTCTCTATTGTTGGTGTGCGTAAAGACGGTGACTGGATCCCGACAGCTCCTGTTGTCTTTCTTATAATTTTCACTGTCCTCGTTGTCTCCTCTAGCCATGATCTCTCTATTGTTGGTGTGCGTAAAGGAGGTGACTGGATCCCGACAGCTCCTGTTGTCTTTCTTATAATTTTCACTGTCCTCGTTGTCTCCTCTAGCCATGATCTCTCTATTGTTGGTGTGCGTAAAGGAGGTGACTGGATTCCGACAGCTCCTGTTGTCTTTCTTATAATTTTCACTGTCCTCGTTTTCTCCTCTAGCCATGATCACTCTATTGTTGGTGTGTGTAAAGGAGGTGACTGGATTCCGACAGCTCCTGTTGTCTTTCTTATAATTTTCACTGTCCTCGTTTTCTCCTCTAGCCATGATCTCTCTATTGTTGGTGTGTGTAAAGGAGGTGACTGGATCCCGACAGCTCATGTTGTCTTTCTTATAATTTTCACTGTCCTCGTTTTTTTCCTCTAGCCATGATCTCTCTATTGTTGGTGTGTGTAAAGGAGGTGACTGGATGCCGACAGCTCCTGTTGTCTTTCTTATAATTTTCACTGTCCTCGTTGTCTCCTCTAGCCATGATCTATCTATTCTTGGTGTGCGTAAAGGAGGTGACTGTATTCCGACAGCTCCTGTTGTCTTTCTTATAATTTTCACTGTCCTCGTTTTCTCCTCTAGCCATGATCTCTCTATTGTTGGTGTGCGTAAAGGAGGTGACTGGATCCCGACAGCTCCTGTTGTCTTTCTTATAATTTTCACTGTCCTCGTTGTCTCCTCTAGCCATGTTCTCTCTATTGTTGGTGTGCGTAAAGGAGGTGACTGGATCCCGACAGCTCCTGTTGTCTTTCTTATAATTTTCACTGTCCTCGTTGTCTCCTCTAGCCATGATCTCTCTATTGTTGGTGTGCGTAAAGGAGGTGACTGGATCCCGACAGCTCCTGTTGTCTTTCTTATAATTTTCACTGTCCTCGTTTTCTCCTCTAGCCATGATCACTCTATTGTTGGTGTGCGTAAAGGAGGTGACTGGATTCCAACAGCTCCTGTTGTCTTTCTTATAATTTTCACTGTCCTCGTTTTCTCCTCTAGCCATGATCTCTTTATTGTTGGTGTGTGTAAAGGAGGTGACTGGATTCCGACAGCTCCTGTTGTCTTTCTTATAATTTTCACTGTCCTCGTTGTCTCCTCTAGCCATGATCTCTCTATTGTTGGTGTGTGTAAAGGAGGTGACTGGATCCCGACAGCTCCTGTTGTCTTTCTTATAATTTTCACTGTCCTCGTTTTCTCCTCTAGCCATGATCACTCTATTGTTGGTGTGTGTAAAGGAGGTGACTGGATTCCGACAGCTCCTGTTGTCTTTCTTATAATTTTCACTGTCCTCGTTGTCTCCTCTAGCCATGATCTCTCTATTGTTGGTGTGTGTAAAGGAGGTGACTGGATTCCGACAGCTCCTGTTGTCTTTCTTATAATTTTCACTGTCCTCGTTTTCTCCTCTAGCCATGGTCTCTCTATTGTTGGTGTGTGTAAAGGAGGTGACTGGATTCCGACAGCTCCTGTTGTCTTTCTTATAATTTTCACTGTCCTCCTTTTCTCCTCTAGCCATGATCTCTCTATTGTTGGTGTGCGTAAAGGAGGTGACTGGATCCCGACAGCTCCTGTTGTCTTTCTTATAATTTTCACTGTCCTCGTTGTCTCCTCTAGCCATGATCTCTCTATTGTTGGTGTGCGTAAAGGAGGTGACTGGATCCCGACAGCTCCTGTTGTCTTTCTTATAATTTTCACTGTCCTCGTTGTCTCCTCTAGCCATGATCTCTCTATTGTTGGTGTGCGTAAAGGAGGTGACTGGTTCCCGACAGCTCCTGTTGTCTTTCTTATAATTTTCACTGTCCTCGTTGTCTCCTCTAGCCATGATCTCTCTATTGTTGGTGTGCGTAAAGGAGGTGACTGGATTCCGACAGCTCCTGTTGTCTTTCTTATAATTTTCACTGTCCTCGTTTTCTCCTCTAGCCATGATCACTCTATTGTTGGTGTGTGTAAAGGAGGTGACTGGATTCCGACAGCTCCTGTTGTCTTTCTTATAATTTTCACTGTCCTCGTTTTCTCCTCTAGCCATGATCTCTCTATTGTTGGTGTGTGTAAAGGAGGTGACTGGATCCCGACAGCTCATGTTGTCTTTCTTATAATTTTCACTGTCCTCGTTTTCTCCTCTAGCCATGATCTCTCTATTGTTGGTGTGTGTAAAGGAGGTGACTGGATCCCGACAGCTCATGTTGTC
Source organism: Octopus bimaculoides (assembly GCF_046866305.1). Classification (NCBI taxonomy): domain Eukaryota; kingdom Metazoa; phylum Mollusca; class Cephalopoda; order Octopoda; family Octopodidae; genus Octopus; species Octopus bimaculoides. Next base: position 202,136,304 of record NC_142928.1, read on the forward strand.
TTTCTTATAATTTTCACTGTCCTCGTTTTCTCCTCTAGCCATGATCTCTCTATTGTTGGTGTGTGTAAAGGAGGTGACTGGATGCCGACAGCTCCTGTTGTCTTTCTTATAATTTTTACTGTCCTCGTTGTCTCCTCTAGCCATGATCTATCTATTCTTGGTGTGTGTAAAGGAGGTGACTGGATTCCGACAGCTCCTGTTGTCTTTCTTATAATTTTCACTGTCCTCGTTTTCTCCTCTAGCCATGGTCTCTCTATTGTTGGTGTGTGTAAAGGAGGTGACTGGATTCCGACAGCTCCTGTTGTCTTTCTTATAATTTTCACTGTCCTCCTTTTCTCCTCTAGCCATGATCTCTCTATTGTTGGTGTGCGTAAAGGAGGTGACTGGATCCCGACAGCTCCTGTTGTCTTTCTTATAATTTTCACTGTCCTCGTTGTCTCCTCTAGCCATGATCTCTCTATTGTTGGTGTGCGTAAAGGAGGTGACTGGATTCCGACAGCTCCTGTTGTCTTTCTTATAATTTTCACTGTCCTCGTTTTCTCCTCTAGCCATGATCACTCTATTGTTGGTGTGCGTAAAGGAGGTGACTGGATTCCGACAGCTCCTGTTGTCTTTCTTATAATTTTCACTGTCCTCGTTTTCTCCTCTAGCCATGATCTCTCTATTGTTGGTGTGTGTAAAGGAGGTGACTGGATCCCGACAGCTCATGTTGTCTTTCTTATAATTTTCACTGTCCTCGTTTTCTCCTCTAGCCATGATCTCTCTATTGTTGGTGTGTGTAAAGGAGGTGACTGGATGCCGACAGCTCCTGTTGTCTTTCTTATAATTTTCACTGTCCTCGTTGTCTCCTCTAGCCATGATCTATCTATTCTTGGTGTGCGTAAAGGAGGTGACTGGATTCCGACAGCTCCTGTTGTCTTTCTTATAATTTTCACTGTCCTCGTTTTCTCCTCTAGCCATGATTTCTCTATTGTTGGTGTGTGTAAAGGAGGTGACTGGATTCCAACAGCTCCTGTTGTCTTTCTTATAATTTTCACTGTCCTCGTTTTCTCCTCTAGCCATGATCACTCTATTGTTGGTGTGTGTAAAGGAGGTGACTGGATTCCGACAGCTCCTGTTGTCTTTCTTATAATTTTCACTGTCCTCGTTGTCTCCTCTAGCCATGATCTCTCTATTGTTGGTGTGTGTAAAGGAGGTGACTGGATTCCGACAGCTCCTGTTGTCTTTCTTATAATTTTCACTGTCCTCGTTTTCTCCTCTAGCCATGGTCTCTCTATTGTTGGTGTGTGTAAAGGAGGTGACTGGATTCCGACAGCTCCTGTTGTCTTTCTTATAATTTTCACTGTCCTCCTTTTCTCCTCTAGCCATGATCTCTCTATTGTTGGTGTGCGTAAAGGAGGTGACTGGATCCCGACAGCTCCTGTTGTCTTTCTTATAATTTTCACTGTCCTCGTTGTCTCCTCTAGCCATGATCTCTCTATTGTTGGTGTGCGTAAAGGAGGTGACTGGATCCCGACAGCTCCTGTTGTCTTTCTTATAATTTTCACTGTCCTCGTTGTCTCCTCTAGCCATGATCTTTCTATTGTTGGTGTGCGTAAAGGAGGTGTCTGGATCCCGACAGCTCCTGTTGTCTTTCTTATAATTTTCACTGTCCTCGTTGTCTCCTCTAGCCATGATCTCTCTATTGTTGGTGTGCGTAAAGGAGGTGTCTGGATTCCGACAGCTCCTGTTGTCTTTCTTATAATTTTCACTGTCCTCGTTTTCTCCTCTAGCCATGATCACTCTATTGTTGGTGTGTGTAAAGGAGGTGACTGGATTCCGACAGCTCCTGTTGTCTTTCTTATAATTTTCACTGTCCTCGTTTTCTCCTCTAGCCATGATCTCTCTATTGTTGGTGTGTGTAAAGGAGGTGACTGGATCCCGACAGCTCATGTTGTCTTTCTTATAATTTTCACTGTCCTCGTTTTCTCCTCTAGCCATGATCTCTCTATTGTTGGTGTGTGTAAAGGAGGTGACTGGATGCCGACAGCTCCTGTTGTCTTTCTTATAAGTTTCACTGTCCTCGTTGTCTCCTCTAGCCATGATCTATCTATTCTTGGTGTGCGTAAAGGAGGTGACTGGATTCCGACAGCTCCTGTTGTCTTTCTTATAATTTTCACTGTCCTCGTTTTCTCCTCTAGCCATGATCTCTCTATTGTTGGTGTGCGTAAAGGAGGTGACCGGATCCCAACAGCTCCTGTTGTCTTTCTTATAATTTTCACTGTCCTCGTTGTCTCCTCTAGCCATGATCTCTCTATTGTTGGTGTGCGTAAAGGAGGTGACTGGATCCCGACAGCTCCTGTTGTCTTTCTTATAATTTTCACTGTCCTCGTTGTCTCCTCTAGCCATGATCTCTCTATTGTTGGTGTGCGTAAAGGAGGTGACTGGATCCCGACAGCTCCTGTTGTCTTTCTTATAATTTTCACTGTCCTCGTTGTCTCCTCTAGCCATGATCTCTCTATTGTTGGTGTGCGTAAAGGAGGTGACTGGATTCCGACAGCTCCTGTTGTCTTTCTTATAATTTTCACTGTCCTCGTTTTCTCCTCTAGCCATGATCACTCTATTGTTGGTGTGTGTAAAGGAGGTGACTGGATTCCGACAGCTCCTGTTGTCTTTCTTATAATTTTCACTGTCCTCGTTTTCTCCTCTAGCCATGATCTCTCTAATGTTGGTGTGAGTAAAGGAGGTGACTGGATCCCGACAGCTCATGTTGTCTTTCTTATAATTTTCACTGTCCTCGTTTTCTCCTCTAGCCATGATCTCTCTATTGTTGGTGTGTGTAAAGGAGGTGACTGGATGCCGACAGCTCCTGTTGTCTTTCTTATAATTTTCACTGTCCTCGTTGTCTCCTCTAGCCATGATCTATCTATTCTTGGTGTGCGTAAAGGAGGTGACTGAATTCCGACAGCTCCTGTTGTCTTTCTTATAATTTTCACTGTCCTCGTTTTCTCCTCTAGCCATGATTTCTCTATTGTTGGTGTGTGTAAAGGAGGTGACTGGATTCCAACAGCTCCTGTTGTCTTTTTTATAATTTTCACTGTCCTCCTTTTCTCCTCTAGCCATGATCTCTCTATTGTTGGTGTGTGTAAAGGAGGTGACTGGATTCCAACAGCTCCTGTTGTCTTTCTTATAAGTTTCACTGTCCTCCTTTTCTCCTCTAGCCATGATCTCTCTATTGTTGGTGTGTGTAAAGGAGGTGAGTGGATTCCAACAGCTCCTGTTGTCTTTCTTATACTTTTCACTGTCCTCCTTTTCTCCTCTAGCTATGATCTCTCTATTGTTGGTGTGTGTAAAGGAGGTGACTGGATTCCGACAGCTCCTGTTGTCTTTCTTATAATTTTCACTGTCCTCGTTGTCTCCTCTAGCCATGATCTCTCTATTGTTGGTGTGTGTAAAGGAGGTGACTGGATCCCGACAGCTCCTGTTGTCTTTCTTATAATTTTCACTGTCCTCGTTTTCTCCTCTAGCCATGATCACTCTATTGTTGGTGTGTGTAAAGGAGGTGACTGGATTCCGACAGCTCCTGTTGTCTTTCTTATAATTTTCACTGTCCTCCTCTTCTCCTCTAGCTATGATCTCTCTATTGTTGGTGTGTGCAAAGGAGGTGACTGGATTCCGACAGCTCCTGTTGTCTTTCTTATAATTTTCACTGTCCTCGTTTTCTCCTCTAGCCATGATCTCTCTATTGTTGGTGTGCGTAAAGGAGGTGACTGGATCCCGACAGCTCCTGTTGTCTTTCTTATAATTTTCACTGTCCTCGTTGTCTCCTCTAGCCATGATCTCTCTATTGTTGGTGTGTGTAAAGGAGGTGACTGGATCCCGACAGCTCCTGTTGTCTTTCTTATAATTTTCACTGTCCTCGTTGTCTCCTCTAGCCATGATCTCTCTATTGTTGGTGTGCGTAAAGGAGGTGACTGGATCCCGACAGCTCCTGTTGTCTTTCTTATAATTTTCACTGTCCTCGCTGTCTCCTCTAGCCATGATCTCTCTATTGTTGGTGTGCGTAAAGGAGGTGACTGTATTCCGACAGCTCCTGTTGTCTTTCTTATAATTTTCACTGTCCTCGTTTTCTCCTCTAGCCATGATCTCTCTATTGTTGGTGTGTGTAAAGGAGGTGACTGGATCCCGACAGCTCATGTTGTCTTTCTTATAATTTTCACTGTCCTCGTTTTCTCCTCTAGCCATGATCTCTCTATTGTTGGTGTGTGTAAAGGAGGTGACTGGATTCCAACAGCTCCTGTTGTCTTTCTTATAATTTTCACTGTCCTCCTTTTCTCCTCTAGCCATGATCTCTCTATTGTTGGTGTGTGTAAAGGAGGTGACTGGATTCCAACAGCTCCTGTTGTCTTTTTTATAATTTTCACTGTCCTCCTTTTCTCCTCTAGCCATGATCTCTCTATTGTTGGTGTGTGTAAAGGAGGTGACTGGATTCCGACAGCTCCTGTTGTCTTTCTTATAATTTTCACTGTCCTCTTTTTCTCCTCTAGCTATGATCTCTCTATTGTTGGTGTGTGTAAAGGAGGTGACTGGATCCCGACAGCTCATGTTGTCTTTCTTATAATTTTCACTGTCCTCGTTTTCTCCTCTAGCCATGATCTCTCTATTGTTGGTGTGTGTAAAGGAGGTGACTGGATGCCGACAGCTCCTGTTGTCTTTCTTATAATTTTCACTGTCCTCGTTGTCTCCTCTAGCCATGATCTATCTATTCTTGGTGTGCGTAAAGGAGGTGACTGGATTCCGACAGCTCCTGTTGTCTTTCTTATAATTTTCACTGTCCGCGTTTTCTCCTCTAGCCATGATTTCTCTATTGTTGGTGTGTGTAAAGGAGGTGACTGGATTCCGACAGCTCCTTTTGTCTTTCTTATAATTTTCACTGTCCTCCTTTTCTCCTCTAGCCATGATCTCTCTATTGTTGGTGTGTGTAAAGGAGGTGACTGGATTCCAACAGCTCCTGTTGTCTTTCTTATAATTTTCACTGTCCTCGTTTTCTCCTCTAGCCATGATCTCTCTATTGTTGGTGTGTGTAAAGGAGGTGACTGGATCCCGACAGCTCATGTTGTCTTTCTTATAATTTTCACTGTCCTCGTTTTCTCCTCTAGCCATGATCTCTCTATTGTTGGTGTGCGTAAAGGAGGTGACTGGATGCCGACAGCTCCTGTTGTCTTTCTTATAAGTTTCACTGTCCTCGTTGTCTCCTCTAGCCATGATCTATCTATTCTTGGTGTGCGTAAAGGAGGTGACTGGATTCCGACAGCTCCTGTTGTCTTTCTTATAATTTTCACTGTCCTCGTTTTCTCCTCTAGCCATGATCTCTCTATTGTTGGTGTGCGTAAAGGAGGTGACCGGATCCCAACAGCTCCTGTTGTCTTTCTTATAATTTTCACTGTCCTCGTTGTCTCCTCTAGCCATGATCTCTCTATTGTTGGTGTGCGTAAAGGAGGTGACTGGATCCCGACAGCTCCTGTTGTCTTTCTTATAATTTTCACTGTCCTCGTTGTCTCCTCTAGCCATGATCTCTCTATTGTTGGTGTGCGTAAAGGAGGTGACTGGATCCCGACAGCTCCTGTTGTCTTTCTTATAATTTTCACTGTCCTCGTTGTCTCCTCTAGCCATGATCTCTCTATTGTTGGTTTGCGTAAAGGAGGTGACTGGATTCCGACAGCTCCTGTTGTCTTTCTTATAATTTTCACTGTCCTCGTTTTCTCCTCTAGCCATGATCTCTCTATTGTTGGTGTGCGTAAAGGAGGTGACTGGATTCCGACAGCTCCTGTTGTCTTTCTTATAATTTTCACTGTCCTCGTTTTCTCCTCTAGCCATGATCACTCTATTGTTGGTGTGTGTAAAGGAGGTGACTGGATTCCGACAGCTCCTGTTGTCTTTCTTATAATTTTCACTGTCCTCGTTTTCTCCTCTAGCCATGATCTCTCTATTGTTGGTGTGTGTAAAGGAGGTGACTGGATCCCGACAGCTCATGTTGTCTTTCTTATAATTTTCACTGTCCTCGTTTTCTCCTCTAGCCATGATCTCTCTATTGTTGGTGTGTGTAAAGGAGGTGACTGGATGCCGACAGCTCCTGTTGTCTTTCTTATAATTTTCACTGTCCTCGTTGTCTCCTCTAGCCATGATCTATCTATTCTTGGTGTGCGTAAAGGAGGTGACTGGATTCCGACAGCTCCTGTTGTCTTTCTTATAATTTTCACTGTCCTCGTTTTCTCCTCTAGCCATGATTTCTCTATTGTTGGTGTGTGTAAAGGAGGTGACTGGATTCCAACAGCTCCTGTTGTCTTTCTTATAATTTTCACTGTCCTCGTTTTCTCCTCTAGCCATGATCACTCTATTGTTGGTGTGTGTAAAGGAGGTGACTGGATTCCGACAGCTCCTGTTGTCTTTCTTATAATTTTCACTGTCCTCGTTGTCTCCTCTAGCTATGATCTCTCTATTGTTGGTGTGTGTAAAGGAGGTGACTGGATTCCGACAGCTCCCGTTGTCTTTCTTATAATTTTCACTGTCCTCCTTTTCTCCTCTAGCCATGGTCTCTCTATTGTTGGTGTGTGTAAAGGAGGTGACTGGATTCCGACAGCTCCTGTTGTCTTTCTTATAATTTTCACTGTCCTCCTTTTCTCCTCTAGCCATGATCTCTCTATTGTTGGTGTGCATAAAGGAGGTGACTGGATCCCGACAGCTCCTGTTGTCTTTCTTATAATTTTCACTGTCCTCGTTGTCTCCTCTAGCCATGATCTCTCTATTGTTGGTGTGCGTAAAGGAGGTGACTGGATCCCGACAGCTCCTGTTGTCTTTCTTATAATTTTCACTGTCCTCGTTGTCTCCTCTAGCCATGATCTCTCTATTGTTGGTGTGCGTAAAGGAGGTGACTGGATTCCGACAGCTCCTGTTGTCTTTCTTATAATTTTCACTGTCCTCGTTGTCTCCTCTAGCCATGATCTCTCTATTGTTGGTGTGCGTAAAGGAGGTGTCTGGATTCCGACAGCTCCTGTTGTCTTTCTTATAATTTTCACTGTCCTCGTTTTCTCCTCTAGCCATGATCACTCTATTGTTGGTGTGTGTAAAGGAGGTGACTGGATTCCGACAGCTCCTGTTGTCTTTCTTATAATTTTCACTGTCCTCGTTTTCTCCTCTAGCCATGATCTCTCTATTGTTGGTGTGTGTAAAGGAGGTGACTGGATCCCGACAGCTCATGTTGTCTTTCTTATAATTTTCACTGTCCTCGTTTTCTCCTCTAGCCATGATCTCTCTATTGTTGGTGTGTGTAAAGGAGGTGACTGGATCCCGACAGCTCATGTTGTCTTTCTTATAATTTTCACTGTCCTCGTTTTCTCCTCTAGCCATGATCACTCTATTGTTGGTGTGTGTAAAGGAGGTGACTGGATCCCGACAGCTCCTGTTGTCTTTCTTATAATTTTCACTGTCCTCGTTGTCTCCTCTAGCCATGATCTCTCTATTGTTGGTGTGCGTAAAGGAGGTGACTGGATCCCGACAGCTCCTGTTGTCTTTCTTATAATTTTCACTGTCCTCGTTGTCTCCTCTAGCCATGATCTCTCTATTGTTGGTGTGCGTAAAGGAGGTGACTGGATCCCGACAGCTCCTGTTGTCTTTCTTATAATTTTCACTGTCCTCGTTGTCTCCTCTAGCCATGATCTCTCTATTGTTGGTTTGCGTAAAGGAGGTGACTGGATTCCGACAGCTCCTGTTGTCTTTCTTATAATTTTCACTGTCCTCGTTTTCTCCTCTAGCCATGATCACTCTATTGTTGGTGTGTGTAAAGGAGGTGACTGGATTCCGACAGCTCCTGTTGTCTTTCTTATAATTTTCACTGTCCTCGTTTTCTCCTCTAGCCATGATCTCTCTATTGTTGGTGTGTGTAAAGGAGGTGACTGGATCCCGACAGCTCATGTTGTCTTTCTTATAATTTTCACTGTCCTCGTTTTCTCCTCTAGCCATGATCTCTCTATTGTTGGTGTGCGTAAAGGAGGTGACTGGATGCCGACAGCTCCTGTTGTCTTTCTTATAAGTTTCACTGTCCTCGTTGTCTCCTCTAGCCATGATCTATCTATTCTTGGTGTGCGTAAAGGAGGTGACTGGATCCCGACAGCTCCTGTTGTCTTTCTTATAATTTTCACTGTCCTCGTTGTCTCCTCTAGCCATGATCTTTCTATTGTTGGTGTGCGTAAAGGAGGTGACTGGTTCCCGACAGCTCCTGTTGTCTTTCTTATAATTTTCACTGTCCTCGTTGTCTCCTCTAGCCATGATCTCTCTATTGTTGGTGTGCGTAAAGGAGGTGTCTGGATTCCGACAGCTCCTGTTGTCTTTCTTATAATTTTCACTGTCCTCGTTTTCTCCTCTAGCCATGATCACTCTATTGTTGGTGTGTGTAAAGGAGGTGACTGGATTCCGACAGCTCCTGTTGTCTTTCTTATAATTTTCACTGTCCTCGTTTTCTCCTCTAGCCATGATCTCTCTATTGTTGGTGTGTGTAAAGGAGGTGACTGGATCCCGACAGCTCATGTTGTCTTTCTTATAATTTTCACTGTCCTCGTTTTCTCCTCTAGCCATGATCTCTCTATTGTTGGTGTGCGTAAAGGAGGTGACTGGATGCCGACAGCTCCTGTTGTCTTTCTTATAAGTTTCACTGTCCTCGTTGTCTCCTCTAGCCATGATCTATCTATTCTTGGTGTGCGTAAAGGAGGTGACTGGATTCCGACAGCTCCTGTTGTCTTTCTTATAATTTTCACTGTCCTCGTTTTCTCCTCTAGCCATGATCTCTCTATTGTTGGTGTGCGTAAAGGAGGTGACCGGATCCCAACAGCTCCTGTTGTCTTTCTTATAATTTTCACTGTCCTCGTTGTCTCCTCTAGCCATGATCTCTCTATTGTTGGTGTGCGTAAAGGAGGTGACTGGATCCCGACAGCTCCTGTTGTCTTTCTTATAATTTTCACTGTCCTCGTTGTCTCCTCTAGCCATGATCTCTCTATTGTTGGTGTGCGTAAAGGAGGTGACTGGATCCCGACAGCTCCTGTTGTCTTTCTTATAATTTTCACTGTCCTCGTTGTCTCCTCTAGCCATGATCTCTCTATTGTTGGTTTGCGTAAAGGAGGTGACTGGATTCCGACAGCTCCTGTTGTCTTTCTTATAATTTTCACTGTCCTCGTTTTCTCCTCTAGCCATGATCTCTCTATTGTTGGTGTGCGTAAAGGAGGTGACTGGATTCCGACAGCTCCTGTTGTCTTTCTTATAATTTTCACTGTCCTCGTTTTCTCCTCTAGCCATGATCACTCTATTGTTGGTGTGTGTAAAGGAGGTGACTGGATTCCGACAGCTCCTGTTGTCTTTCTTATAATTTTCACTGTCCTCGTTTTCTCCTCTAGCCATGATCTCTCTATTGTTGGTGTGTGTAAAGGAGGTGACTGGATCCCGACAGCTCATGTTGTCTTTCTTATAATTTTCACTGTCCTCGTTTTCTCCTCTAGCCATGATCTCTCTATTGTTGGTGTGTGTAAAGGAGGTGACTGGATGCCGACAGCTCCTGTTGTCTTTCTTATAATTTTCACTGTCCTCGTTGTCTCCTCTAGCCATGATCTATCTATTCTTGGTGTGCGTAAAGGAGGTGACTGGATTCCGACAGCTCCTGTTGTCTTTCTTATAATTTTCACTGTCCTCGTTTTCTCCTCTAGCCATGATTTCTCTATTGTTGGTGTGTGTAAAGGAGGTGACTGGATTCCAACAGCTCCTGTTGTCTTTCTTATAATTTTCACTGTCCTCGTTTTCTCCTCTAGCCATGATCACTCTATTGTTGGTGTGTGTAAAGGAGGTGACTGGATTCCGACAGCTCCTGTTGTCTTTCTTATAATTTTCACTGTCCTCGTTGTCTCCTCTAGCTATGATCTCTCTATTGTTGGTGTGTGTAAAGGAGGTGACTGGATTCCGACAGCTCCTGTTGTCTTTCTTATAATTTTCACTGTCCTCCTTTTCTCCTCTAGCCATGGTCTCTCTATTGTTGGTGTGTGTAAAGGAGGTGACTGGATTCCGACAGCTCCTGTTGTCTTTCTTATAATTTTCACTGTCCTCCTTTTCTCCTCTAGCCATGATCTCTCTATTGTTGGTGTGCATAAAGGAGGTGACTGGATCCCGACAGCTCCTGTTGTCTTTCTTATAATTTTCACTGTCCTCGTTGTCTCCTCTAGCCATGATCTCTCTATTGTTGGTGTGCGTAAAGGAGGTGACTGGATCCCGACAGCTCCTGTTGTCTTTCTTATAATTTTCACTGTCCTCGTTGTCTCCTCTAGCCATGATCTTTCTATTGTTGGTGTGCGTAAAGGAGGTGACTGGATCCCGACAGCTCCTGTTGTCTTTCTTATAATTTTCACTGTCCTCGTTGTCTCCTCTAGCCATGATCTCTCTATTGTTGGTGTGCGTAAAGGAGGTGTCTGGATTCCGACAGCTCCTGTTGTCTTTCTTATAATTTTCACTGTCCTCGTTTTCTCCTCTAGCCATGATCACTCTATTGTTGGTGTGTGTAAAGGAGGTGACTGGATTCCGACAGCTCCTGTTGTCTTTCTTATAATTTTCACTGTCCTCGTTTTCTCCTCTAGCCATGATCTCTCTATTGTTGGTGTGTGTAAAGGAGGTGACTGGATCCCGACAGCTCATGTTGTCTTTCTTATAATTTTCACTGTCCTCGTTTTCTCCTCTAGCCATGATCTCTCTATTGTTGGTGTGTGTAAAGGAGGTGACTGGATCCCGACAGCTCATGTTGTCTTTCTTATAATTTTCACTGTCCTCGTTTTCTCCTCTAGCCATGATCACTCTATTGTTGGTGTGTGTAAAGGAGGTGACTGGATCCCGACAGCTCCTGTTGTCTTTCTTATAATTTTCACTGTCCTCGTTGTCTCCTCTAGCCATGATCTCTCTATTGTTGGTGTGCGTAAAGGAGGTGACTGGATCCCGACAGCTCCTGTTGTCTTTCTTATAATTTTCACTGTCCTCTTTGTCTCCTCTAGCCATGATCTCTCTATTGTTGGTGTGCGTAAAGGAGGTGACTGGATCCCGACAGCTCCTGTTGTCTTTCTTATAATTTTCACTGTCCTCGTTGTCTCCTCTAGCCATGATCTCTCTATTGTTGGTTTGCGTAAAGGAGGTGACTGGATTCCGACAGCTCCTGTTGTCTTTCTTATAATTTTCACTGTCCTCGTTTTCTCCTCTAGCCATGATCACTCTATTGTTGGTGTGTGTAAAGGAGGTGACTGGATTCCGACAGCTCCTGTTGTCTTTCTTATAATTTTCACTGTCCTCGTTTTCTCCTCTAGCCATGATCTCTCTATTGTTGGTGTGTGTAAAGGAGGTGACTGGATCCCGACAGCTCATGTTGTCTTTCTTATAATTTTCACTGTCCTCGTTTTCTCCTCTAGCCATGATCTCTCTATTGTTGGTGTGTGTAAAGGAGGTGACTGGATGCCGACAGCTCCTGTTGTCTTTCTTATAATTTTCACTGTCCTCGTTGTCTCCTCTAGCCATGATCTATCTATTCTTGGGGTGCGTAAAGGAGGTGACTGGATTCCAACAGCTCCTGTTGTCTTTCTTATAATTTTCACTGTCCTCGTTTTCTCCTCTAGCCATGATTTCTCTATTGTTGGTGTGTGTAAAGGAGGTGACTGGATTCCAACAGCTCCTGTTGTCTTTTTTATAATTTTCAGTGTCCTCCTTTTCTCCTCTAGCCATGATCTCTCTATTGTTGGTGTGTGTAAAGGAGGTGACTGGATTCCAACAGCTCCTGTTGTCTTTCTTATAATTTTCACTGTCCTCCTTTTCTCCTCTAGCCATGATCTCTCTATTGTTGGTGTGTGTAAAGGAGGTGAGTGGATTCCAACAGCTCCTGTTGTCTTTCTTATACTTTTCACTGTCCTCCTTTTCTCCTCTAGCTATGATCTCTCTATTGTTGGTGTGTGTAAAGGAGGTGACTGGATTCCGACTGCTCCTGTTGTCTTTCTTATAATTTTCACTGTCCTCGTTGTCTCCTCTAGCCATGATCTCTCTATTGTTGGTGTGTGTAAAGGAGGTGACTGGATCCCGACAGCTCCTGTTGTCTTTCTTATAATTTTCACTGTCCTCGTTTTCTCCTCTAGCCATGATCACTCTATTGTTGGTGTGTGTAAAGGAGGTGACTGGATTCCAACAGCTCCTGTTGTCTTTCTTATAATTTTCACTGTCCTCCTCTTCTCCTCTAGCTATGATCTCTCTATTGTTGGTGTGTGCAAAGGAGGTGACTGGATTCCGACAGCTCCTGTTGTCTTTCTTATAATTTTCACTGTCCTCGTTTTCTCCTCTAGCCATGATCTCTCTATTGTTGGTGTGCGTAAAGGAGGTGACTGGATCCCGACAGCTCCTGTTGTCTTTCTTATAATTTTCACTGTCCTCGTTGTCTCCTCTAGCCATGATCTCTCTATTGTTGGTGTGTGTAAAGGAGGTGACTGGATCCCGACAGCTCCTGTTGTCTTTCTTATAATTTTCACTGTCCTCGTTGTCTCCTCTAGCCATGATCTCTCTATTGTTGGTGTGCGTAAAGGAGGTGACTGGATCCCGACAGCTCCTGTTGTCTTTCTTATAATTTTCACTGTCCTCGCTGTCTCCTCTAGCCATGATCTCTCTATTGT